>NC_061826.1:32618013-32625513 GCF_019202785.1 Penaeus chinensis | reverse complement strand
GTCGTTTTCTCAGGCTCGAGCCAACAGTCAGAGCGCAGGCATTTTTACGACCGCCGCGACGGGGAATTGAACTTGGGACCACGAGGGTCAGGGTACAGTGCTCTAACCACTGGACCATCGCGGCAGTCATATATATATATATATATATATATATATATATATATATCAATATATATATGCATATATATATATATAGATATATATCAATATATATACATATGTGTATATATATACATATACATATATATGCATATATATATATATATATATATATATATATATATATATATATATATATATATATATATAAAGGAAGGCAGACATCTCAGGAAATGTCCCTCAGCCACGTGTAAAAGGGATGATTAAAGTATCATGGAGAAAATGGAATCTAAAAAGGTCCAGTCGTAGGGCAAAGCACTAAAAGAAGATATATGTATGTATGTGTGTGTGTGTTCGTGTGTGTGTGTGTGTTCGTGTGTGTGTGTGTGTGTGTTCGTGTGTGTGTGTGTGTTCGTGTGTGTGTGTGTGTGTGTGTGTTCGTGTGTGTGTGTGTGTGTGTGTGTTCGTGTGTGTGTGTGTGTGTGTGTGTGTTCGTGTGTGTGTGTGTGTGTCGTGTGTGTGTGTGTGTGTGTTCGTGTGTGTGTGTGTGTGTGTGTTCGTGTGTGTGTGTGTGTGTGTGTGTTCGTGTGTGTGTGTGTGTGTGTGTGTTCGTGTGTGTGTGTGTGTGTGTGTGTGTGTGTGTGTGTGTGTGTGTGTGTTCGTGTGTGTGTGTGTGTGTGTGTGTTCGTGTGTGTGTGTGTGTTCGTGTGTGTGTGTGTGTGTCGTGTGTGTGTGTGTGTTCGTGTGTGTGTGTGTGTGTGTGTTCGTGTGTGTGTGTGTGTGTGTGTTCGTGTGTGTGTGTGTGTGTGTTCGTGTGTGTGTGTTCGTGTGTGTTTGTGTGTGTGTGTTCGTGTGTGTGTGTGTGTGTGTTCGTGTGTGTGTGTGTGTGTGTGTGTGTGTGTGTGTGTGTGTGTGTGTGTGTGTGTGTGTTCGTGTGTGTGTGTGTGTGTGTGTTCGTGTGTGTGTGTGTGTGTGTGTGAGTTCGTGTGTGTGTGTGTGTGTGTTCGTGTGTGTGTGTGTGTGTGTGTTCGTATGTGTGTGTGTGTGTGTGTTCGTGTGTGTGTGTGTGTTACAATAGAATGAAAATGTACTATTAGTACTTTCTGGAGGTATTATTATTGTTATCATCATTATTATTAGTATTAGTATTGTTTAAGACGCTGTAAAGCAATCAATTTTTTGTTTTAAACTCTTACATCTCCCCGCTGAATAAAATATTAGTATGTATTTATGAGCAGTATAAACATAAACAAAAATAAAAGTTTTACTAACAGAAAAGAAAGTAAATTTTCATTCGGAACACAGTGCAAAAGCGCATTTCACTCTTCGGTAACTTTAATATGACAATGGATAAAATGTATGCTAGCATTTTGAAATCTAAAGTTTAACAAATTCTAAGTATAAGGCAACAGGACACTATCCTGTCGAATGGTGAAAATCCTGAGGAAACAAAATAATTCCCGACACATTTTCAACGTCGATTTAGCATATGACGTTATAAAATAGTACTTTTGACGTCCAACTAAAATGATGAATGATATATAACACATTCAACTTACATAATTAAAGAAATCCGGAGAGAATCAGCAAAAAAAAAAAAAAAACAACAACACAGGAAATTGCATATTACGTCATAAGCCTCGACTCTCTGTTGAGTGTAATACTTTTTTTTCTAATTATCACTTCACTTTTTCGTGCATGATTTTAGTAGTTTTTCTTACTCTGTTCAACTCCTCTTTTCCAGCAGGCTTCAATATGCATGCCTGATGATATAAACTTTAACGTTGTAAGAATTATAAGAAACGAATGACTAATTCAAATCAGACACAGCAATAAACACTCATATACCTATCCATCTCCTTAGAAGTATAATATGTTAAGTTTATTCGTATTTACTTCATAAAATATATCTTTATTTTTTTCTTTCTTTCTTATTCAACTTCAAGGAAGTGGAAGAGAGAGAGAGAGAGAGAGAGAGAGAGAGAGAGAGAGAGAGAGAGAGAGAGAGAGAGAGAGAGAGAGAGAGAGAGAGAGAGAGAGAGAGAGAAAGAAAGAAAGAGAGAGAGAGAGAGAGAAAGAGAGAGAGAGAGAGAATTAAACATGCAGCCTTTGACTTTTTTCCATAGAAATATTCCTCACCTTAATGTGATTTATATTTAGTGTTTAGTGTTCTCTTCCTTAAGACGACCCTTGTATTCAACCGCCTCTGGATTTACTTGCATGATGAAGACAATGGCTTGACTCTTGCTAATGTACATCTTGCATGGCGTTGGGAACCTTGGTTTGAGTGGTTTCTTTTACTGTGCATGAGAATGTCAGGCAATAAATAATGCAGAATAGACTTAGAATACATTTAAGAATCATGAACTTTCGTGCGCCGAATTCCAACATTGTTTTGTTTTCTTTCTATTTGCGTTGCTGTTTTATTTATATCGTTCTTATTATCATTATCATTACTTTTATTAAAGCGATTATCATTATCATCGTCATCATCCTTATCATTATCATTGTCATCATTATCATTGTAATTAGCATCACCATTGTCATTATCATCACCCTCATCCTCATCCTCATCCTCATCTTCATCCTCACCATCATCTTCATCATCATCATCATCATCATCATCATTACCATTATCATCATCATTATCATCATGAATTCATATCCAGGAATACCTTGAAGACTCAGCAAAGAGAATATCCCATTGGTATACTAATGTTTTCTTGTTCTTCCATTCGTTGATTTACTAAAAGTTCAATATGTATCATTCAAGTGTGTATGTGTGTGTATCTGTGTGTATGTGTATGTGTGTGTTTGTGTGTATGTGTGTGTGTTTGTGTTTGTGTGTATTTGTGTGTGTGTGTGTGTGTGTGTGTGTGTGTGTGTGTGTGTGTGTGTGTGTGTGTGTGTGTGTGTGCGCGCGTATGCGTATGCGTGTGCGTGCGCGTTCGGATACGCATACTTATTCCCTAATACCTAAGGTATATACACATACAAACACTGTATACTAAACTAGGCAATATCTATTTGTACGTTTTCTGCAAAATGAAAAGAGGACCAGAAAATAAAATCCTACCAATACTTTTTCAAAACATCTTTCCCAGCAGCCAGAAGGGTCATTGTCTACCTCCGGAGGCCCGACACTCTCTCTAATAAGAATTCCACCTTTTTTCGACCAAAATTCAATCCTTAGCCCGAAGTTTACACCAGCCGGAGTCGACATCCTTGGCCAAAAGTTAGTCTCCCTGGGCAAAGTTTACTTGTTGGGCTACCATCTGTCACAGCACCAAAAGTTATCGGGTGGGCTGAAATACACGCGCAAGAGCCAATATTTTCTTCTCCGCGTTCAAAACTCGTTTCTGAATATAACCATATATATTTTTTCTTTCTATTTTTTATCTTACTTGGTGAGAAATCTTTCTTTTCTTTCTTTCTTTTTTTCTTCTTTTATTCTTTCTTTTTCTCCCTCTCTCTTCCACAGAACTCAACCACCTACATACCCGTCTCTCTTTATTAGGGTCTTACTCCTTTTTCTTTACGTCCTTTTCCCGTGACCTTTTCCTGTGTCTTTTCCTCCCTCTGTGTGCGTGTATGTTAACAGTATATATATGGTTTTGGTTCGAGTACATGAGCCAGTACTTAAAATACAAGGACTGAAAAAAATAATGTACAAGTAAAGATTTGCTTCATACTCAGGTCCAAATGCACAGGTACACAGGACATTACCATGTTCTATAATCACAAAAAAGTAACATGCATAAATCAGTATCTAACATATCTTTACTTGAGGTACACTTAGCTGACATTTTTTTTTTTTTTTTTTTTTTTTTTTTTTTTTTATGTATGGGGAAATTTCGATCTGAGGCAGTCTATCCAGGTGTAACCTTAACCCGTACAGGAACTGTTGACAATAGTGTGGGAGGTTCCTCTAGTGTCCATAAACAAAAATATTTTGTGGTATATGTAAATAGTGTTCGTGTAAGAAGTTTCCAACAGGGTCTACGCTGTCATATTTCTTTTTTTTTTTTCAAAACCATCAACAGCTAGATTCTTTAATTACTTTTCCCCTCTGCCATATCATATTTCACAATGACCATGTCCAATAATGTGACGAAAACTGTTTTTAAGTAAATATCTCAATATAACACATCTTCATATCCTCTTCAGCGACCAGTGAAGATGTGAAATTTAGGAAACATACGAATTACAAACACGATTAATGACACTTCTATAAAATCAGCATCATGATATACAAGGGGACAACGCTGCCTCTATAGATACAGTAAAAAATGGTGAGTTGATAACCTTTCTATATTTCAAATAAACTTGCTTTAATTTCATTTTCATTATATGGTTTGAATAAAAATCTTGAAATCTTTGAATATACAACACGAATCTGGATTACAATATGTAACTTTAAATGTTCTTTACACTTAATGAATTTCACACCATAATCTAATATTCCTTTAATATATCTAAAGATATGCTTGGCTATGCCTATACTATGCTTTTGTTGGATTAGACAGGTTTCTAAATAATTTGGTTATTGAATAACACAGATCTGGCTTTGTTCCAGTCATAGCTAATATCAAACTTCCTTCAATCTCTCTCTATTCTCTAGGGTCAGTTAACTCAAGGTGTTGCTTTAGCTTTACATTTACTTGTATTGAATCTATCAAGCATTCTTTCACAATATTTTCACTGGCTCATTTTTACACAATCCTATGAAAATGAAAATTAGTAAAAAAAAAAAAAAAAAAAAAAAAAAAAAAACAGTTTGCTCTGCCGAAAAGAATCATTATCAAATCAAATTATCATCACTAAGACACTTGCGTAACAGACTCTTCCAATTTCTACCACTGCATTAAGATATGCATAGTGAACATTCATCTGATGAACAAACGTATTGTTTTGAATTACAATTTACATCAACATTCTTACTGAGGTTAGCTTGGCTGTTGATAAAAAATCTTTAAAATCTACAGATTTCACTTGTGATTTCCCTTGAACTGCATATCTAGTTTTGTATATCCCCTCGCTAGATTTACTCGGATTAGTTTTCACTGAATAAACCAATCTTCCTCCGAGAACTGATTAATCCTTACGTACTGGTGTTAGTTTATATGTATCATTCTCTTAAAGTGTTTTCATTTCTTCTTTCATTGCCTTTTCCAATGTTTTCAATCTGTTGAGGATATCGCTTCTTTACAAGTCACTGGTACTCCGAGCATTTTGTAGCAGTACTGTATGGAACATCTTGCTATGTCCACAGCTCCTACATAATCACTAAGGTGCCGTCGTGGTTTACGGGTTTATGCTCTGCACTTTGTCCTTCCTCTCCTACTCTTGTGGTGGATTTATCTACATCAAACATGGGCTCCTCTAGGAAGTCTCCCTCCTTGAGCGTTCTTTCTTGCGTGTTTGTCTTGTAGAATTTCACTCATCTTTTTCTTCGACTCTTTCAGGTACATGCTCTAGGTAAGCAGGGCTTTCTACATCTGAACCCACAAATATTCCTTTTTCACTTCTTATTTCCAACTTTTTGTTTATGCCACAGGTACACATAGCATGTTTTACCAAACATATAAAGATTTCTAAGGTTGAGTTATCTTCCGGTCAGCATGTCTTAGAGTTAAAGCACCTGCTCCTTAAGGACACAATTGATTAACTGATTGATTGTATAAAATTGTCTGCCGTGTCAACAGTCAAGGTCATTAGCGACGAGGACACAATTGCTTTAGCAAATTGGCCTCTATCAGCAGACACTTAGCCATGTTGAAGAGAGTCCTCCACGACCTTTCAGCTGTCCCATTTTGGTGGGGGCGAGTAAGGAGCGGAAAAGGCTTGCTTTATCTTGTTATTCGCCATCAATGAGCGGAAGTTGCTCGACGTAAGTTGCCTTTCGAAGACGTTTCACTACACCAAAGGAACCAGTCATCTAGGAATTTCTCAGGAGCCTCAATGTATCACTTTTTTTTATCTCAACATATATACCATAATACCTGAATAATCAGTTACAAATGTGATTGCATGTGTGTGTGTGTGTATGTGTGTGTGTGTGTGTGTGTGTATGTGTATGTGTGTGTGTGTGTGTGTGTGTGTGTGTGTGTGTGTGTGTGTGTGTGTGTGTGTGTGTGTGTCACCTTTTCCTACTACATTTACAGGACCTGCTAAATAACAGTGTATCAACTCTAAATGCTTTGTTGCTCCCATCAGGTTTTCTTCTAAAATGAGGTATATGTTTCACAGTCTTCAATTTTCCTATTATAGATGCCATCTACACATATTTATATCCACCTTTTCCTACTATTTTACAGGACCTGCTAAATCACAGTATATTAACTCTTAAATTCTTTGTTGCTCTCTCATCAGGCAGTCTATATTCAGTTTTCCTTTTAGATGTGTATTCCATCTACTACACTACATCAATGACTCTGCTTCAATCAGCTAATTCTATTGCATGACTTTTTGGATTAAAATCATCATCAGGTCTTAAAAATATATATTTTGGTAATATGAGACGTTGCATCACAGTCGCCTAATTAACACTTCTCTTAATTATCGGATTGACAGTCACACAAAATGCATAGTTTTCTTCATTGGTACCGCAGTTTGCTTGCTTAACTGTGGCCGGATATCTTAAGGTATTTTCTCGCTTGTAGTCTTTTCTGTTGCTGTGGCATCGTGTCGTGCAATTGCCTGGTTTTCAACAAATCGTACACCCTACTGTGTTGCTTCTGCTATTATAAGACATAAGACATATGCCCTAGTTTACCATATGAGTAGCACTTAACTTTTGGATTTTCATGTCTGTCCTTCGTTTTCGTTACACTTTCAACTCCATCTTGAGTTGTGCATGACTTCTCTGACTCTTCAAATGAACATAACTTCACCTTGAACCGGGAATTCTTGAGGTAGGTCCTTCAGAACCATTGCAATTAGCAGACTATCCCTCATTATCTCATCTGTTATATTGAGCGAGGTTACTGATGCCTCTGTCTCATCTTCGGTCATCTTCTGTGATGCCAACTATGTATAGAGCGAAAGTACTCTTGGCACACACTTATCGAGATAATGGTCCCGCAGGATCTCAATAGCTTTCTTCCCATCTCTGATTAACAATGAGAGGCATCTGTCATCCACCGTTCATACTAATTCACCATAAACTCTTTGGTTTTCCTTGTCATCAAATAACCACAAAATTCTTCTTCCCACAACTCATACCTTTCTTCATCACCAGTAAAACAAAGCCAGGATCTTGGCCCATAACCTATTGGGATGTCCGTGTATGTCATAGCAATAGATAAGCAGGCAGAGCACGCGAGGATGAATAAAACAAATCGACTGGAATTATTGTTGTTCAAATCTTACTACAGTCGGCAATCAGAGGCACTCAGATCA
>NC_061826.1:32593013-32595513 GCF_019202785.1 Penaeus chinensis | reverse complement strand
GCCCAAATGAACACCCTAGGGTGTTTCATGTGGACAGATTAAGGGAGGATGAATGTGCCTGGGGGGTTGCCGAGGCCATCTCTGGTCGTTTCACAGCACTCGAGGGCCTGACGGACCCTGTTCTTCTGTGGAACACCTTCAAGTGTGACACACTTGATTCAGCCCAAGAATCGATTGGTGAATACCCAAGAGCAAGACAGAATTCCATCTTGCATGAGACACTGGAAGCCACAGATGCTTCTTGTGGGGCTCGATTGTCAGGGGATCGCAACTTGCACCCTTCTCTGGTGCGCAGGACTAGGTCACTGTTGAGAAGGGATAACGAACAGTTTATCAGGAATCTTGCAGAGGAGGCCGAACGCCATTTCCTAGTAAATGACCTTTGTCCTGCCTACCAAGCCCTGAGAAAGCTAAACTCCAAGCACTCCTCACAGACGACTGCAGTCTGCTCAGTTAGTGGCCAGATAATCTCAGATCCTGATGGGGTGCGTGTGCATTGGGCTGAGTATTTTAAGCAGTTGTATCAGGTTGATCCACCAACAGTTAACTTGGATGCGGGTAATTTTGAGATTCCTTTGCCAGATCCACCCTCCCTGACTGAAGTCAGGGAGGGTGGATATGTATATATGTATGTATATATACATGCATATATATATATATATATATATATATATATATATATATATATATATATATGCATGTATATATACATACATACATATATATATACGTATATACATACATATTTATGTATATATATGTATATATATGTATATATACATATATATATATGCACATACATATACATATGTACATATATATATATATATATATATATATATATATATATATATATATATGCATGTATATATACATACATATATACATATGTATATATATATATATATATATATACGTATATACATACATATATATGTATATATATGCATATATATACATTTATAGATATATGTATATATATACATATTTATTCCATCTATCTCTCTATATACATATTTATTCATCTATCTCTCTATATACATTTTTATGCATATATATATGTATATGCATATACATACATACATATCTATATGTATGTATGCGGTCGTTAAAATGCTTGCGCTTTAACTGCTGGTTCGAGCCCGAGAAAACGACATATCGCCTTGAGAAGTCAAACGCAGGTGTCGTAGGGGAAGTCACCGCCGTGGCACAAGTGTTAAGCGCGCCGAACCGCGGTTGATTAGGAAGGGCATCCAATCAGGCAATGGTGGCACTGCAATATATCCTCTCAATAGGGAATTGAGAGAGGCCTATGTCCTGTAGTGGAATGAATGACTGTTAAAAAAAAAAAAATAATATATATATATTTTTTACTTACATATATATACAAATACATATATGTAATTATATACAAATAGGTGTATGTATATAAAATAAATATATATATATGTGTGTGTGTGTGTGTGTGTGTGTGTGTGTGTACGTGTATATTTATAGATATATACATATATACATTTATATATATATATATATATATATATATATATATATAGGTATATATATAAGTAGATAGATATATATAGATATATAGATAGATAACTAAATGTGTATATATATATATAATATATATATATATATATATATATATATATATATATATATATATATATATATACATGTATGTATGCGTCAGGTATTAAATCTCTTGCTTCGCCCGACAACTGGTTATAATTCTAGATAAGTAAGCTAATATAAATGTTAAAGCAATATATGAACTGCTTTCCTCCCACACTCAGAGACAAGGAAAGGTTGAGGCGACGTTGCTACGCCATGTTAACTGCTTGTCGTTGTTGTTTGGAAATATTTATTTATTGTCATTTTCTCGGGGACGGGGGGGGGGGGGGGCGTGGATACAGCAATATCATTTGTCAAAGAAGATAATTCCAACTGTGTCAAAGAATGAACAATAGATAAAATAAAAATATAGGGAAGGAAAATCGTGAAAGTGAAGGACTGATTCTTCCAGGTATAAATGACGGGGGGGGGTTGGGGGTGAGTGCCTCACTTTTATTTTCATTATAATTATCTTTATGATTAATAATGATCTATAATTAGTAGAGAAAGGGAGGGTGTAAAGTTAAAGTTAACTGGAGACTTGAACTAATTACACCCATTGTAATATGCCACCTGCTTATCATTATTACATTATAGAATAAAAGAAGCTGGTTAACATTATTTCATATGACCGTTATATCTTCAGCACAATCAGAAGGGGAATAAATTCAATCCGCCTTACGAGCCATACGACCGTTAAGTCATCTACTCAAATTCAAACTAGTTATGTTGAAATTGGGGTTTTCTCTCTCAACCCAAAACACCGGGTGTTGGCGGCAATACTGAAGTAATCTTTTTATTATTTGTATTAGAATAGCCCTTGACAAGTTGGCAGCAGTAATTTAATAGAATATATTTAATTTTGTTTATGATTTTTTTTTCGATA
>NC_061826.1:32538013-32540513 GCF_019202785.1 Penaeus chinensis | reverse complement strand
TGTAAGCAGCCTGCGAGCGAAGCGATCTGGGAGTTGATAGTGAAATTGTTTTGGGGCTTCGATGACTCTAGGAAAGTAATCTGCCGGGATCCAGGTCATATAGTCTGTTTCAGTCGTTCAGGTCATATATATATATATATATATATATATATATATATATGAATGTATATATATATATATATATATATATATATGAATGTATATATATATATATATATATATATATATATATATATATATATATATATATATGTATATATATATATATATATACACATCTTTATATGTATGTTTATGTCTATATCATTAACCACTGATCTGTTTATCTATGTATTTAATACACACAAAGACACACACGCTTGTATATGTATATATATATATATATATATATATATATATATATATATATATATATATATATATACACATACATATACATATATACATATATATACATATATACATACATATATAATTTTGTATATCTATGTATGTATGTATACATACATATATACATATATATATATATATATATATATATATATATATATATATATATATATATATATATATATATATGTATATATGTGTATATATATATATATATATATATATATATATATATATATAGAGAGAGAGAGAGAGAGAGAGAGAGAGATATGGCAACCACATAGAAGTCAATATAGCGTAAGTAGTTTTTTTATGAATCAGGCGAAAACCCTATGTTGTTTGTAACAAAGAGTGTGATTGGTAGAATATGAATATCCAATCAGCATATTAGCATCTATTTTTGGAAACTAAATAAGCCATTTCATCTTTCGTTTTCTTCAAATAAGTGGCAGCATAACATGTAGTATTAGATATCGTTGACTTTGTAGTGAGATATTGTTAAAATGCTCCGTGCTTTTAATATCAAATATCTTTGTAAGTGCTTTTCATAGCTGCGTCATCAAGTAGCGACTAATTAAGCTAATTCTCGCCAGTACTAAACACTGATTAAATAAACAATAAGCTTGCTACATTACATTCTTCATTAAAGAACATTAGCTGAATGCAAAACCACAATAGGGTTACAGAAAATATATAGATAGTTTATCACTGTGTGTATGTTTATGTTTGTGTGTGTGCAGCGCCTATGGAAATACTTGGTCAATACTTGGTGATGAGTTACGAAACAGTAAGTACAGTGCGTTTCGGTTAATTTCTTATAGATATTGATTATAATTTTCACTATTCTAATTCCAGAAGTCCTGGCGTTTCTATGGCGAGACACATCCGCATTCGATCAATTGAACCAGAAGAAAACAGGTTTGATTGGTTCAAATCAAGCAACTACTAGCTGGATGGTTCCAAGGGGGTGAAATATCGGAAGGGTATGAACTGACTCTAAATACAAGTGCTGTCCTTCTAATATATTGAAAGAAAAATCTTGTTTACTTTGATGTAATATGAATTTCATCTCTCTACTTTTATCTGTCACATATGTGTTTTTCCCTCTGTATATGTCAGTGCACCTCTGTTTACATTATTTAAGTAGGAGTCGATAATACTAGCATATTAAACCGTTACTGCAAAATCAAAGGTTTGATATATTATCTTGATATGTTCTCTTGTGAAAGAAAAGTTATCTAAATGCTGGCTTGTTCAACCGGAACTTGAGTACTGTGTTGAAAGAAAAAAACAAAACAAAAAACACTAGAAAACAAAAAAAACATGCAATCGTATATTTTTTATAGTAATGGAAATTTTTGCATTTTTGAATATTTATTTCGCGGCTAATCCTAATATATGATAAATAAGAAAATACGCCCAATGGTATATGACGTCATAATGATATATAGGAAATCCGAAGTGAAAATGAGCCTGCCAAGCGCACACCATTTTCAAGAGGAACATAAAGTCAGCTGAAACTGCAAAGAGAGGCCGCGTCATTAGGATGGTGGACAAGTGATTCTCTCCCAGTGAAATATCCAGAGAGCCGAGTATTTCCCGACCTATGGTATGTAGATGAATAAGGTGTGAGGAGGAAGATACGCTAAACAACCGCCTCTTCCCGGATGCCCCTTCACCAATGCAGCTAAAATTCGTATGTAGACCTCCCGGTAACAAGCGCCACGGTGAAGAAAAAGAATTTATGCCGATGGAATTCGTAAAAAGAACGTCATCAACGAGAGGAACACACGTCATTCATTTCGCCCAGTAGTATGTGGGGAGTGCACAGAAAGCTCCATTGCTAGATGAGAGACAATAGTTGTAAATATCATTAACCCCTTCCAATTTGTTCAGAAGCAAAACCGTTTCAAATTGTGATATTGACATATGTTTGCATAATAGTGCCCTATATTAACATTTCATATTCTTATTATATATATATATATATATATATATATATATATATATATATTACTTTTTAGATGTGACAGATGAAATATCTCTATAACGGGTAGGAATGCCCAAGTGACCTGCAACACATAGGGGTGAATTTTCCTACATTGTATTG
>NC_061826.1:32498013-32500513 GCF_019202785.1 Penaeus chinensis | reverse complement strand
GAGGAAGGCTGCATTTCCGGCTGACGGAGAGAGGGAGTGGGAGTGAAATTCAAGAAGTGGAATGACTAGGGCTGTTCCTCTGCTGGCTTGAGGCTACGGTGCGCGCGAGAGAGAAAGGTAGAGAGAGAGAGAGAGACAGAGAGAGAGAGAGAGAGAGAGAGAGAGAGAGAGAGAGAGAGAGAGAGAGAGAGAGAGAGAGAGAGAGAGAGAGAGAGAGAGAGAGAGAGAGAGAGAGAGAGAGAGAGAAAGAGAAAGAGAAAGAGAAAGAGAAAGAGAAAGAGAAAGAGAAAGAGAGAGAGAGATAGAGAGAGAGATAGAGAGAAAGAGGAGAGAGGAAGAGAGAGAGAGGAGATAGATAGATAGATAGATAGAGAGAGAGAGAGAGAGAGAGAGAGAGAGAGAGAGAGAGAGAGAGAGAGAGAGAGAGAGAGAGAGAGAGAGAGAGAGAGAGAGAGAGAGAGAGAGAGAAGAGAGAGAAGGAGAGAGAGAGAGAGAGAGAGAGAGAGAGAGAGAGAGAGAGAGAGAGAGAGAGAGAGAGAGAGAGAGGAGAGAGAGAGAGAGAGAGAGAGAGAGAGAGAGAGAGAGGAGAGAGAGAGAGAGAGAGAGAGAGAGAGAGAGAGAGAGAGAGAGAGAGAGAGAGAGAGAGAGAGAGAGGAGAGAGAAGAGAGAGAGAGAGAGAGAGAGAGAGAGAGAGATTCCTCATTCGAGTTTTAAACCTATTGGTAGTAGGTGTATCATTTCATTTTCTTCCCTTGCTAAAAAGTTCTTGACACTGGAATTAGATCATTGTGGCTAACTGCATCAAATTACTGGTTGGAGCCAAAACATTAATCGATGTTTTATACAAAATGGATTGAAATAAATTTCATTTCTAGCTGTTGTCAGCTTTAATGAATACGTTATAATAATTTCCCACTTAAGTTCCAGTTCAAGTATACACACTCTTGCCGAACGTGAGAACCGTATTATTTCCCGCTGAAAAACAGTAAAATTCAGTAAACAATGAGTCTCCGTATTGACAGAACGCAGCCATCGCAGTGACTGTCATTATAACTGTCATTATCATGGAAATACAGGTTTCACATATACACACAGAAGCCCTAATAGAACGCGGGGTTAATCACAAATTCATAAAGACACACAATGGAAACCATTTTGAGTTGATTAACTTCGCGCACTTGAAACGTTACCCTCAATCAGAAATCCCCATTTCATTTCGCGTTTGAATAAGCCCAAATAAAGAATTATTATTTTTCCATCTCTCTATTCATTCATTCTATTCATCATTTATTTTTATCTGGATATTCAGAGCGAGCAATACTTACCTTTACCATTCGGAAATAAAATGTCAAAGTTTGAGTGGAAAGATTTCCTAGAGGAACACATCAATGAGTTACTGCTAAAGTATCTAGTGACTTAAAGAGACCTGCCCTTACTCTCCTACTCATTGACTCATTAATGGATGAAGGCCTTTGTGTTTAAAAAGTGTTTAGTGGCTTAAAGAGACCCCCTTTTAATTTCTTACTCATTGACTCAATGATGGATGAATTCCTTTGTGTTTAAAAAGTGTTTAGTGGCTTAAAGAGACCCCCTTTTAATTTCTTACTCATTGACTCACTAAGGGATGAAGGCCTTTTGACTTACGTACGGGGAAGGGAAGTGAGGAAAAAGGGGCAATGGAGAAGGGGAAAAATATGGAGAAATTGAAAATGGAGAAGAGGAAAAAATAATTAGAAATTTGAAATGGAGAAGAGAAAGTAAGAGCTAGAAAAATGGAAACAAAGACGAAAACTGTTAAAAAAAGGGGAAGAAAAATAGAAAATTAACGAACAGAAATGTCAAATAAAGAAGAAATAATAAGAGGCAGAAATGGAAAAAGATAAATGAAAGAAAAATTAAACGGAAGGCTAACAAGAACCACAGGAAGGGAAAATGGAGATGAGAAAATGAGAGGCCGTAAGGGGAAATGAAAAAGAAAATTGAGATGCAGCGAGGGGAAATGAAAAGAAAAAAATGAAAAAAATAAATGGCAAAGAAAAAAAAAAAGAAGAGAATATGAGGCAGAAAAGAGCAATCGAGAAGAGAATGAGGGAATGGAAAAAAAAAAGAAAATGAGAGGGGAGAATGAAAGTGGATAGGGGTTAGGGATATCCCAAAGGTGTTTAAAGGAGAGAGTGTGGTAAAGGCGAAGGTGTATTGTGACAACGGGAAAGGAAAGGGAGGTAAGGGTGTGATGTAAAGAAGAAAGTGCAAAATTTTTATGTTCGTAAATAGGGAATGGAAGGAAAGAGATAAGGATAATAAAAACGAAAATAAAAATGATGGGATGCTATTTCACGTTTGAAAGGAGTAAGGGAAATGAAAAGGTATCAGTAGTGGGAACAAAAAAAAAAACAGAGGAGAATGAGGAAGACCTCGTAGCAGAACACGTAAAAAGTGCAACATAAAGAATACCAAGCAACATAAAAAACGAACAAGAGAACGGCAAGACTACGAGGTA
>NC_061826.1:32483013-32493013 GCF_019202785.1 Penaeus chinensis | reverse complement strand
GCAGTACAAGGGTTAAATATGAATATAATTATGCAGTAAGGTCTCTTAAAATGTGCACTTAAGATACGCACTAAAATCCAATAAACTTGAGGGTTATTCCTATAAACTTACTGAATACACTGATATGAATCACGTTTACTTTTTAAAAGTATACTGTCCTTGTCAAAATGAGAGTTCGAGGGTGTTCTTTTAGACTATTAGTCTGACCCCTATTCATAAGGATATAGAATTTTTTTCAGAAGGATATAGAATCCAAGGACTTTACCCTGATTTATTGAACCCGCGCAATAATCTAGGCATAATATTCGAACAATACACTTGATATATTATGAAATTAAGGAGCAATATAACAAAATAATGGCTCCAAAATAAGTATATATATAAAAAAAAAGCTAGGACTTCGAAATGTTTGAATTTTAGTGAACAAAATCTACACAAATAATAGGCATTTTTCAAAATCCTAAATTCGCAAAAATTTAACATTTTCAAAATAAAAAAAATCATAAACCTTTTCAGTATTCCAAATTCATAGGAATTGGTTATTTATAATTATCTAGTTTTCACAAATCTGTTCAGTGTTCATCAACGACAGATAGGAGACACTAACACAAGAACTGATACATGTATCTCTTTGTTTCTGAGTTTAATAAGAGGGAAAAAGGTTAGTATTAGACATCCTAAGTCGAAAAAAGAGAAAACGAGGTTAGCACGAGGAATCTTGACTCAAAAAAATAAAGTAAATAGGTTAACACGATGCATCCTGTCTCTAGAAAGAGAGGTAAAGTGGTTAGAATAAGGCATCCTGACTCAAACAAAATAGAGGTAAAGAAGTTAGCACGTAGCATCCTGACTCAAAAAAAAGAAAAAAGAAAAAAAAAAGAGGTAAAGAAGTTAGCACCAGGATCCCTGAGTCTAAAAAGAGATAAAGCAGTTAGAATTAGGCATCCTAACTCGAAAAAAAGAGGTAAATAGGTTAACACGAGACGTGAAGTGAAGAGGCATCCTGACTCTAAAAAACAATTGAGGTAAAAAGGTTAGCACAAGACACCCTAACTTTAAATAAAGAGGTAAAGAGGTTAGTACTGGGCATCTTGAATCTAAAAAAATAAGTAAAGAGGTTAGCACTAGGTATCCTGACTAATAAAAAGAGAGGTAAACACGTTAAAAATGAGTAAAGAAGTTAGCACTAGGCATCCTGACTCCAATAACAGAGGTAAGAAGAATAGCATAGCATCTTTTCTCAAAAGAAGGGGTAAAGGAGTTAGCACTAGACATCCTGACACTAAAAAAAGAGGTAAGGAAATAAGCTGGAGGAATCCTTAGTCTCAAAAAAAAAAAAAAAAAAAAAAAAAAAGGTAAAGTGGTTAGCATGAGACATCCAGACTCAAAAAAAGTTAGTACGTTGGGCTTTTTCGAAAGGATTTATAGGGAGGGCACTGTGTCATCCACATGGAAAGAGTCTCTTATCATTTCTGTCCCTAAACCTGGCAAGGATGCTTCCACACCAGGGAATTACAGACCAATTTCTCTCACCAGCTGCATTTACAAGCTGGTGGAGAAAATGGTAAACGTCAGGTTGACATGGCTGCCAGAAAAGGAAAAAGTGCTGACCCCATATCAATATGGACTTGAGGTCGACCACAGATGCATTTGTGAGAATGGAAACTGCTGTGAAGAATTCCTTTGCACAGCGACGTCACATATTAGCAATCTTCTTTGACCTTGAAAAGGCTTACGATACTACTTGGAAGCATGGTATAAATATGAAGCTGTATGACATTGAGGAGCATTACCTACCTTCATACAAAACTTCCTTGCTAATAGGAAGTTTAGAGTGAGGGTGGGAAACCGTTTCTCTAACCTGGAAGATCAGTTGGAAGGGGTTCCACAAGAGAGTGTCTTAAGTGTAACCCTGTTTGCCGTTGCTATAAATGCCATCGTAAAGGTTGTTCCAGATGCTGTCTCATGTAATCTGTATTTGGATGACTTTACACTGTACTGCTCAGGAGGAAGCTTACAGAATGTGCAAGGACACATGCAGACTACAATGAATCAGGTTGTGCAGTGGGAAACATACCATGAATCAAATGTTCTCCAAGCAAGACCATGGCTATACTTTTCCACAAACGAGGAAGGGGCCATCCTTCCCTCTATTTAGGAGCAAACCCACTGCATTTCGACCAAGGGGTGAAGTACTTGGGTTTAATTTTTGACTCATGGATTTCATGGGTGCCACATATCAAACCATTAAAGATTAAACCTACAAAAGCGCTAAGTTATAGGTTCTTTCAAACATATCTTGGCGTGCAGACCGCACAACTCTTCTGCGGCTTTACTGAGCACTTTGTTGTCATAAAACTTGACTATGGCTGTGAGGTTTATATAACTTCCACTGTTCTCTGGATGAATCTGAATCGGGATGACTGGAAATCTTACAAATCATTCCATTGTAATATATTTTGACTCGTAGTGCCTTGCAAGCTGTCAAGAGCTTAAACTCATTACATCATCAGCATCAGTTGTCTTCGCGATAAATGGAGGGAACAATGGAGGCATACCTCTTGAAACAAACTGCGAGAGGTTAGAAATGACCTTGGCAGTTGGGTGACCAGCATCCATCCCTACTTACAAGTAGAAGTTGTATTAACAAGACTAAGAATTGGGCACACAAGACTAACTCGTGGGCCGATAATGGCTAAAAGTAGAGGACGCTGTGAGGGATGCAAAGAGCCATTAATAGTCGGGCATGTAGTGGAAAGACGTGTAACATTCTCAGACCAAAGACGTATGTACTTGTCTCCCCCGTATACAGTGAAAATTGTATTTGGGGAGGATTATTAGTTTCCTTAAAGAGCCCAATATTTCAATAAAATCTAATTATACATTATGTTTATGCAATAATTTTATACATTTAGGACATAACATTTATGCTTTGATGGTTTTTTTTATATAATATTTATTGTTTTTTACAAGACATTTATTGATAGATTTTTCACGTCTTAAATATCTTAACATTTCCACCTAACAAGGTGTTTGCAGCTAATGACGCGGCAGATTATTTTAAATAATCAATCACTCTAAGCAAAGGCATATCTCAATGTATTTGAACGTATTTATTATTCACATTACTTGGCGGAAGGCGATGTTACTGCCAAGCGCTTCAGCGTTTGGTATTTCATTTTCATTAATCATGTTTGTTTCTTGTAAATATGTATTTACATGTGTAACGCTAGCACGTTAGATTAGTAAAAACACGTTTGCATACATGTGAAGGTATTTTGTATCCGAAATAGATTGATGAACGCATATGTACCAGGTAGATAATCGTCTATATTGTGGCATTGGTGCCGCATTTTCACTTATATAATTAGATATATGTCAGGTTTTATTTAGAATGAACGTGACCATGACTGCTTTATTATAATAACTGATTAAACCTTATATTCAATATTTTGAAATTTAATTTAATCTATTTATTGGTTGATAATTTTATATGTGGCAGCGCGCCGGCCTGAGACACTTCAGACAGTCTCAAATTTTAGTCTGAGAATCTTCTCAAAACTGTCTGAGAACTTTCGGGGATGCTGCTCCAGATTTCTAATGCGAGATAAAGCACGACTTACTACCTTTACATGTATTTATATTAAGATAATAACGATTGTAACTAATGAAATAAGTATTTTAGATTGAATTTAAATTTAGTTATAACCCTCAGAATGGTGCAACAGCATATATGATACGTGTGTGTGTGTGTGTGTGTGTGTGTGTGTGTGTGTGTGTGTGTGTGTGTGTGTGTGTGTGTGTGTGTGTGCGCGCATGCATGCATGCGCACATGTATGTATGTATGCATGTATGCATACATACATGCATACATACATACATGCATACATACATACATACATACATACATACATACATACATACATACATACATACATACATACATACATACATACATATATACATACATATATATACATACATACAAACATATTTATATATATACATACATAAACATATATACATACATATATAAATACATACTTAAATATATATATATATATATATACATAAACATATATATGTATAAATATATATGTATATATATATATATATATATATATATATATATATATATATCAAATATCGTACCTACCTAATATGTCATGAAAATTATTGTAATGACCAAGGTATAACCCCCTCGTCCTGACGTATATATCGTAAGCCGTTTATAGAGACAACAAAAGCAATGTAATTTACACCCCCAATCTCCTGCTGATGGAAGGTACCGTGTCTCGCCTTCTAATCACGAAGTATGTTATACAGAATAAGCACAGAGGGGTTGTATTCTTCTATAGTCCCTTTGTACAGATATAAAAAAATAAATATAAATCAATCTTCCGGACAACATTACCCACAGACCCCTCCCTCCCTCCACCTCCGTCCCCCTCACTCCTACCCCAGCCCCACACCCCTTCCCCAGCCCCACACCCCTTCCCCAGCCCCACACCCCTTCCCCTTTCCCCTCGGACATTCACCCGTGGTATTCACCCGTGGCTCTCTATGCTAATATGGCGTATATTTCATTGGATCCGACCCATGTATATGTGTATAATACTCTGATAAATCATCCTTATTCCAGCGCTTTTGTTTGGGAACATTTACCACCGCTATGGATCGCGACAGTTTCTTTGTGTAGCAACTGATGAAAGATGGGAGGAAAGAAAGGGAGTGACTGAGAGAGGGGAAGAAAGGGAGGATAAGGATGGGAGAGAGAGAATAGAGAAATATATATAGATATAGATAGATAGATAGACAAGGAAGCGAACAAGAAGGGGAAGAGAGAATAATTTAGAAGAATAAAAGATTTGCAAAAACAGAGAACAATAGAAACGGAAAAGTCACGAAAATTAAACAATTGTCACGTCTAGTCCCTTTCACACATACATGTGCACATAAATATAATAATAACGTTGTATACTCAGAAACATACAGGCTGTAATTAAGGAGAATATCCTTTACTTGCCATTGACCTTTCTGTCACGTCGGAAGCAGCCCAGCGTAGGCAGCGCAGGTATACCTTATGTCATGCTAGCAATAACTCGAAAGTTTCTTTTTCCTTCCCTCAGTGGCGTGACTTGGCAGCTGACTTGGCATTGCAGTGCGAGGTCATTGCATTACAAGACATTCCGCGCCTGGTCTCGCTTCCGCCTTGCATTAGTGTGAGAGAGGCTGTGAGCGGAAAGCCGGGATACGTTGCAGGCCGGATGGGAAGCATGTGGGGTATTACATGTGTGTATGAATATATATATATAGTACGTATAGATATCTGTTTATCTCTAAAAATCTATCTACCCAGCTATCTAGCTAAATACACAGCCTAGCTAAAATAGGGGTCAGCCTAGCTAAAAAGGTTACCAATTCTAACCCACATAGCAATGGTCCTTGTGCTTGCCCATGTATGAAAACAAAAGTCTGCCGGGCCTGCAGTGGTGGACAAGGTCGTGAGGTCATGTCAAAGTTGTAGCCCCATAGCATTTATTAAGGCCCAGACTTTGGGTCTGATCTGAACATCACAGCAGAGATGACAGGATGGTCGCACATGACTCCGATTGACAAGACAAACAACTTATATTCCGACAACATTTGGCTAATGTTAACGGTTTGGTCTGTAAAAATCATGTCATCTCTGCTGTGATGTTCAGATCAGACCCAAAGTCTGGGCCTTAATAAATGCTATGGGGCTACAACTTTGACATGACCTCATGACCTTGTCCACCACTGCAGGCCCGGCAGACTTTTATTTTCATACATGGGCAAGCACAAGGACCATTGCTATGTGGGTTATAATTGGTAACCTTTTTAGCTAGGCTGACCCCTATTTTAGCTAGGCTGTGTATTTAGCTAGATAGCTGGGTAGATAGATTTTTAGAGATAAACAGATATCTATACGTACTATATATACACACACACACACACACACACATATATATATATATATATATATATATATATATATATATATATATATATATATATATATATACATATACATATACACAAATATATATGTATATATATGTATATATATATATATATATATATATATATATATATATATATATATAAATATATGTATATATATGTATATATATATATGTATATGTATATATACAAACACACACACACACACAATATATATATATATATATATATATATATATATATATATATATATATGTATATATATATATATATGTATATATATATATATATATATATATATATATATATATATTTATGTATATATTTATATATATGTAAATATATATATATATATATATATATATATATATATATATATATATATATATATATATATATATATATTTATGTATATATTTATATATATGTAAATATATATATATATATATATATATATATATATATATATATATATATATATATATATAAATATTTATAGTTATACACACACACTCGCACGCACACAGCCACATATATATATACACACACATATAAATAATTATGTGTAAATATGTATATATTTCTACAATATATATATACATATACATTCATATATATATATATACATATATATATATATATATATATATATATATATATATATATATATATATATATATATTTATAGTTATACACACACTCGCACACACACACACACACACACACGCACACACACACATATATATATATATATATATATATATATATATATATATATATATATATATATATATATATATATATATATATACACACACATATAAATAATTATGTGTAAATATGTATATATTTATACAATATATATATATACATATACATACATACATATATATATATATATATATATATATATATATATATATATATATATATATATATATATATATACACCTTAACTTGTGGAAATATTCAAGAAGCTAGAATGGGTATCAAAATAGGAGACGAATACCTAAACAATCTAAGACTTGCAGATGATATTGTTCTATTCAGTGAATCTGCAAATGAAATACAGCAACTAATAAACGATCTGAATAGAGAAAGTCTGAACATTGGACTTAGGATGAACAAGAAAAAGACTAAGATCTTGTTCAACTGTAGAGTTCAATTCGAACAGATACATGTACAAGGCAAAACGCTAGAGGTAGTGAAGTATATATACCTAGGGTAAATCGTACAGACAAACACATCTTGTGAAGAGGAAATAAAGCGACGCACCAGTCTAGGCTGGAGAGCCTTCGGCTCTTTAACCAATGCGTCCTCCCAGTTATGACCTATGGATCAGAAACATGGACTACAACCAAATTACTGGAGAGGAAAATATTAATTGAGAGAAGGATGGAGAGTTTGATGCTGGGAATTAGCCTAAAAGATCGGGTGAGGGCGACGTAGATCTGGGAACAGACAAAAAATAAAGATATACTTGGGAGCATCAAAAAGAAAAAATGGCAATGGGCAGGTCACATATGTAGAAGACAGGACGACAGATTGACAAAGAAAGTAACAGACTGGGCTATATATAACATAAAGAGGCCAAGGGCCACACAGATAAACAAAGACAAACACAAAGTTGGAAAAGATTGGGAAAGGCCTACGTCCTGCAGTGGGTTGTTTCAGGCTGGTGATGGTGATTTTCATATATACATATATATACAAGTGTGAGCGTGTGCGTGTGCTTCTGTGTGTGTGTGTGTGTGTGTGTGTGTGTGTGGGTGCGTGTGTGTGTGTGTGTGTGTGTCTGTGTGCGTTTGTGTGTGTGTGTGTGTGTATGATGGAATGGATGGAATAATTTTACTTATAATAATATTAATAATAATAACTGTCACAACACTATTTTTTATCAAAGGTAGCAGTAGTAATTACAATGAGCATAAGAAAGAAAACAACTAGAATAATAACAAAGAAATGGAATGATCCATAATTCATTAGAAAATAGAGAAACGAATAACTCGTTTTGGTTACAAAAAAAATATATATATAATTTTTTTTGTTTCTTTTATTGAACGTTATCGTTCTAGTGAGCTAACATTTAAACCCGAACTCACTCCCGTATTTAGAGCTTTTTAGGTAGTACCTTTTCTCCAATGTTCTTTTTAATATCATAAAATCAGATTTCCGAATGTCTTCCTCCATCTTTTTACGAAGCAGTTACTTTTTTTTTTTTTTTTTTTTTTAGGCTATTATTCAGATTTATTTTACTGACGAATATTTTTTTTTTTTTTTCGCCCTTTCCGTTTCCAGTAAATATCCGTGTTGAAGATGATTTCTAGAAGTTACATCTATAAATTTCATTTGTTTTACCTTTACTCTACCTTCTCGATTTTATATTTAGATTATAGGTTTACTTCATTTACTCTTTAAAGATAGTTTGTGTTACATTGGCTTTGTATTATGTTCTGGGTTTCATATTCCTAATTATTTTGTTTCATTCATGACTCAAATTATAAGCACAGTCCACTTGATTTTATCATATCTGAAACCGTGCCTAGCTAAATGAAGAAATAAGTGAATAAAGTCGATGTCATTATATTTATTAATATTATCATTGTCATCACCATCATTATCATCATCATCATCATAATTATCATCATCATCAACCATCATCATAATTATCATCATCATCATAATTATCATCATCACCATCACCATCATCATTATCATCATCATCATATCATTATCATTATCATCATCATCATCATCATCCTCATCCTCATCCTCATCATCATCATCATCACCATCATTAAGGTAATTGGCAAGACTGAAAATTAAAAAAAAAAAAAAAAAAAAAAAAACAGCAGCTCTTTACTTTGTAAAAACAGATAAGCTGAAGGCAATCCATTCCAAACCTACAAACAGCAGTAGGAAGCAATTATGAATCTAAGATGCAGACGATCGAATTTCATTAAAGGCCACAAATTTGTGATCTATAGAACTTGTAGTAACTCTGGCAATAAAAAATGTAAAGGAGAGGAGGTGAATTATCGATTACAATTTTGTCTAAGTGTTATAGAGCCCCAATATCCCTAATGTCCAAATCTAAGTCAGAAAAAATAAAAATGAAATATCAAGCAATCTTATATCTATACAGAGCAATACTCAAGGTGAGGCAGAATGAAGGTAAAGAAACGTACAAGTAATGCAATCTTCATAAATCTTTTTGTACATGTTGGGGATACTTAAGTGAAGCTGTCTGGGCCATATTCCTAAGCTGAAACTCAAATGTTAGCTTTGAATCAAGGGTCACACCCAAGAGCTTCAGATTATCCATAAAAGTGACTTAGGACTCCATTAATCAGCAAAATTGGACGTTAAGTCAATAGCAATCTAGTTCGACTCACCATGATTTCCTAGGCCTTACTAGGATGTAATTTCCTTGCCTCCCGAGAACACCACGATTAGATTATCATCAAGGCTACAGTGTAGTTAGCATACCAGAGATTGTAGGTAGTATGCTTGTCCTTATAAGCTTATTGACATCGTTCATTAAACCATGCTTTATCATATGAACTGGATTTAAGAATTTTGTTAGGTAAAAACCTCATGATTTGCAACAATACCAAGTTCAGAACATTATCAGGACAAGGAACATCAATGAATGTTATCAAATTTATGGTAGACACCATATCAATTAATTCTAGACTCTAAGAAGTTTTCTCTATTTAAGGTAAATCTGGTATTAGAAAGTCCAACTGGTTCTTACAAGCCAGATCACGCTATTTAAAAGAATCAGTTGGCGCGACAGACTCTACATAAATTACCCCTATCACATCAGTTAATAAAAGATCTGACAAGTTGCCACTCCTTTGAGTTGCACCACGAACTACCTGCTCACACCCAACTACCTTTGAGAAACCTAAAGCAGGAATGCCGTATCGTTCAGTTGGGGACACATAATTAAGCCAGACTCGGTGATGGGCATTAAAATCACCTACGATAATGAATCACGATTGCCTATCAT
>NC_061826.1:32445513-32448013 GCF_019202785.1 Penaeus chinensis | reverse complement strand
CTCCCCCTACATTATCTTATTATTATTCCTCTTCCCTCCTCATTCCCCTCCTCCTTCTCTTCTTCCTTCTCCTGCTCTCCAGTCCTCCTCTTCATTCTCCTTTCCTTCCTCCTCCTCCCCCCCTTTCGTTTTTCTCTCCTCTTTCTCCTCTCTCCCTTCCTTTTTTCCTCCTCCTTCTTCCCTCAACCTCCACTTCCTCCTCTTCCTTCTCCTTATTCCTCTCTTCCTTTTCTTCTTCCTCCTCCTTCCTTCGACCTCCTCTCCCTCCTCCTCCTTCTCCTTCCCCTCTTCCTTTCCCTCCGCCCTTTCTACTCTTCGCCCAAATTCTCCCCATTCCTCTCTTGCTGGTATTCTTATCAGCCGCATTAATCCTTAATAAACCTCTATGAGATCTTACGACAGCACTAAAACCAAGCAACATCTGTCTGTCTGTTTGTTTGTCTCTCCCTGTCTCTTTCTCTCTCTCATTCTCTTTCTTATCTCTGATTGTCTCTGTCTCTCTGCCTGGCTGTCTGTTTGTCTATATGTCTGACTGTCTGTCTGTCTGTTTGTATGTCTCTCTCTCTTTCTCTCTCTGTCTCTCTTTCTTTCTCTCTCTCTCTCTCTCTCTCTCTCTCTCTCTCTCTCTCTCTCTCTCTCTCTCTCTCTCTCTCTCTCTGTTCTTCTTTCTCTCTCTCTCTCCCTCCTCCCCTCTCTCTCTCTCCCTCTCTCTCTCTCTCTCTCCTCTCTCTCTCTCTCCATCTTTTTCTCTCTCTCTCTCCTCTCTCTCTCTCTTCTCCTCCCCTCTCTCCCCCCCCCCCTCTCTCTCCCCCCCCTCTCTCTCTCCCCTCCTCTCTCTCTCTCTCCCCCTCTCTCTCTCCTCCTCTCTCTCTCTCTCTTCCTCTCTCTCTTCTCTCTCTCTCTCTCTCTCTCTCTCTCTCTTCTCTCTCTCCTCTCTCTCCCTCTCTCTCCTCTCTCTCTCTCTCCCTCTCTCTCCTCTTTCTACTCTCTCCCTCTCTCTCTCTCTCTCTCTCTCTCTCTCTCTCTCCTCTCTCTCTCTCTCTCTCTCTCTCTCTCCTCTCCTCTCTCTCTCATCTCTCCTCTCTCTCTCTCTCTCTCTCTCTTCTCCTCTCTCCTCTCCTCTCTCTCTCCTCCTCTCTCTCTCTCTCTCTCTCTCTCTCTCTCTCTCCTCCCCCTCTCTCTCTCTCTTCCTCCTCTCTCTCTCTCCTCTCCTCCCCCCCCCCCTTTCTCTCTCTCTCGCCCTCATTTCATCCTGTCTTCTTTTATTCTCCGAGGAAGATATGAAGAAAAGGCTTATACTTGCGTTCTTAAGCTTACGTCCTATTTTTGCGTTCTCAAGTTTAAATTCCAGTAGCTGTTGTATCTCCTCTGGTTAAGTTATCTTATGTGACGCCAATAACTCTTTTAATTTCAGTTTAGATATCGTCAATATATGCTACATTTGACTGATTAACCGGAAAGTAATTACTTATTACTCGTTATTTTGCATATCGCTGACAGTGTCTTCTAGCCTTGTTTGTATTCAGGGATGGCATTACCATAAAATTCTTCCTTTTTTTTTAACGTTGGCAACACCGCCCTCAACGGCACTCTCATAATTCGAAGCAAATCTCTGGGTCTCAACAGAGCTTTAGAAACTCGGGCGGGTGAGATTTTGACTTCCTCTAAATTATCATAAGTCTATTTTTCTTTTCTCTTTTTGGGGATAATGCCGTTCAAAAACACGCTCTCGTTGCTGCTGTTGCCTCGCCCTCCTCGAAAGGTAAAGAAAGGAAAGAAAGAAAGAAAGGAAAAAAAGGTCCCCAACTTCTTCTCCATTAGCTCTGCCTCCATTATACTTGCGCCTGGCCGAGATGCGTCGTCAAACTTGTGAAATACCACAAACTTGTTCTAGGCTTACGTGTCTTGCCGTCTTTTTGGGTGTTCCTTGAAAAGAGAAGAATTTTTCGGCGGGTCGTGTAAGCCAGGGTCTCTCAGCCTCTCCGCCCGGTGCCACAACTCCAACACCAGAAGCATGTCATGTCGTCATATTTTTTCCTACCCCTACTTTTCCGCCTCTCTCCCACTTCCTCTCCCCCCCATTCCCCACTACTCCCCCCCCCCCCCCCGTGCCGCCCTTTCCCCTGATGCCCTCGCTGAGGAACTATCTAGCAGTCCTTGCCCTCTCCCCCTCTCCCCCTCGCCCTCCCTCCCTCTCGCCCTCCCAGCGAACTCTCCTATCACCCCCCGGCCACACATTATATGACCTCCAGGCTCCCATATAACAAAATTACCCCAGAACATGATGTTCTAGGCATCCCCAGGGTTTAGGGGCGGAGGGCCAGACCTAACTGTGTTATTTATGCTGTACTGTTGGCATTCCTCATACTAGTGTTGTTTATGACTCCAGAGGGCAGCTTGCTTTTGTGTTTATTCAGAGCTTTTGTGTGTTTGGCCTTCTGCCTCTCTCTACTTCGCTTTCCTTCCTTACTCTCTCTCTCTCTCTCTCTCTCTCTCTCTC
>NC_061826.1:32433013-32438013 GCF_019202785.1 Penaeus chinensis | reverse complement strand
GTGTATGTGTGTGTGTGTGTGTGTATGCAAGTAGAACAACGAAGGGAAGTACAGGAAAACACACGAATATGCCGAAGGCCTTTTCGCATTTACTGCTTCATCAGGGCATATATAACAAGAGATACATAGAGGTATATATATATGTACTAGGTGTGTGTGTGTGTGTGTGTGTGTGTGTGTGTGTGTGTGTGTGTGTGCGTGTGTGTGTGTGTGTGTGTGTGTGTGTGTGTGTGTGTGTTTGCATGAATGCATGAGTGTGTGTGCCAACCATTTCATTTTAGAATAAAACTGTAAAGTAGTTTACATTGCATATTCTAGAATTAAATGTGTCCACTTTTATATAACCCGATTTATCATAATGAAAAGGGCAAATGCAAAGAACAGGAAAATATGTAGAAAATGTGAAGGAAAATGAGGAATAAGAGAAAGAAGAAATACCAAGATGAATATTGTTTAAATGTTTGCAATCGTGCAACGTCTTTTGCTTAGAAAATATATCATTATAATAATAATAATGATGATAATAATAATAATAATAATACAAAAATATGATGTTGATAATGATGGATAATAGGAATAATAATGACAATGGTAATGCAATTAATGATGATAATAATAATAACAATTACAATCATGATGATAATATTAATAGTAATGATTATAATTATAGTAATAATTATGATAATAATCATGATGGTGATGATGATAATGGTAGTAGTAAGAACAATAATAATAATGATAATAATAATAATGATAGTAATGGTAATGATAACGATAATAATAACAATGATAATGATAATAATAACAATAATAATGATAATAATAACAATATTGAAAAAATAACAAAATGTTAATGATAACAATGATAACGATAATGGTAATAAAGAAATTATAATAACAATAATGATAATGATAATAACAATGATAATAATAACAAGCGGGAGCCATGAACATTCCTCTTTCACCCTCTTCCTTTTTCACCTTTCGCCTCCCTTCTCCCTCTCCCCTTCCCTCGCTGCCTCCCCCTCTAACTTCCAAATCTTCCGTAAATCCACTCCTCTACCCCCACTTTAGCCCTACATCTGCCCTCTCCCATCCCCCCCCCCCTTCCTCTTAAACTTTCCCACCCCCTTCACTTCCTCCCCCTTATCTCCCTCCCTCCCTCTCTCATCCCCTTTGTGTTTTTAGTCCCTTTCCCTATACCCAATCCCTTTTTCCTATTAAGTTCCCTTCCGTTTACCCTCTGTTTCCCCTTCCCCACCCTTTCTCTCCCCCTCCCCTTTCTTCTACCCTTTCCTCTTATCGTTCTATCTTCCTCTGATAAATAATAAATTTGCCTAAACTGACGGTCTAACTCTTCAGTACAGTGTGTGCGTCATTCTTTAATATCAGCATTGTCAATAACCTCCCCATTTTACACCAAGATGAAAAAACTTCAAGTCTGCAGTTGCGTGGAATATTAAACCAGGGGGTTAGTTATAAAAGTAGAATGTGAATAGGCAAAGGAATGAGTAGATAAGTGAAACACACGTTAGTATAGAATAATAATGAAAATTATGATGGTAGCAACAGTAATGGTGGTAGTAATGATAACGTCTGCAATCATACTAATAAATCATGAACTTTGAGGTTTCCAGAAAATTCCACTCTTTTTCATACCCTTTAGACGTAGCATCGAAATCTGAGCCGAGCAACAGGATTCCTGCAATCTCCTGCAACGAAGAAAACCTTACATTTCGCTTCGACGAGAACTACGTAACTTCTGATATCGAAACATTTTTAATTATGGAGGGATGGGCGATTTGATGGAATGTAGGGAAATGAGAATTGGCACCTGTCTTCCTTCTCTATCATCATCATCATCATCATTCATTATCATTATCATTATCATTATCATTATCATTCATCATCATCATCATCATCATCATCATCATCATCATCATCATCATCATCATCATCATCATCATCATCATCATCATCATCATCATCATCATCATCATCATCATCATCATCTTTTTCTTTTCCTTTTTCTCTTTCATTCCTTCCACCAATCCTTTCCTTAATGTGCCGATATAACTAGTATATTTTAATTATTACTATACGTGATGAAAATATTTTTTGCACTTTGTTTCCTGTATTTACTTTATCGAAATCATCAATATTATACAACACGCACATAAAAAATGCCAATTTCCTAAAGAACATTAATCTTAATAATGACATAACAAATTCAGGTCAGGTTAAAACCCATTCGGGGAAATTGAGAAACGGCATAAACGGGACCGAATTTGGAAGAGGAAAAGAGGCACTTCATAAATGGAAGTTGCGATGGATGGAGACAAGAGATAGATAGATAAAAAAATAGATAGATAGATAGATAGATAGAGAGAGAGAGAGAGAGAGAGAGAGAGAGAGAGAGAGAGAAGATATATATATATATATATATATATATATGTATATATATATATATATATATATATATTTATATATATATATATATATATATATATATATATATATATATATATACATATATATATATATATGTATGTATGTATGTATGTGTATGTATACAAATATGTATATATACATATATATGTATATATATATAGATAGATAGATAGATAGATAGAGAGAGAGAGAGAGAGAGAGACAGCAGACAGACAGAAAGTAAATTTCTTGTTTGTCACTGGACAAACAGACAAACAGAAAATAGTGGAAAAGAATAGATAGAAAGATAGATAGATAGGTGCAAATGCAACAGGCCAAGCTGGAAAATGAAATGCTAGATGAAAAAAGTTTCTGTTGCTCATTTCATAATAAAAGCACAAAGAACTTGAAATGAGTTTTATAACCAAATGATGCAAGAAGGAAACAAAAAATGATAATAAAGAGTATTAGAAAAACATATATTAAGAAATGGATAAAAATATTCTCTCATAAAATACATAAACAAAATTATATAACATTGTTATAAATAAACTGATCGATATTAAGAGCCCAGGCTTTGGCACACCGAAAAAAATGGCTAGAATATATATATATATTTTTTAATATATCACAAAATGTAATTCTTTGTATGGATAAAATATTCACAGAAAAAATGTTTAATCTAATGTATGTTCATAAAATGTTTTCACAGATATAGATATGAGTTTGTCTTTGATGTTGCGTCCCTTGTAAGTAGTGAAGCTTTGTGATTAATTAAATTTTGCATTTCCAGGTAAAATGAGGAAAGGGTGAGGAAGGTAGATAGATAGATAGATAGAAAAATAAACATGTAGATGTAGATAAATAGAGCAGGAAGGTAGATAGATAGATAGGTAGATAGGTATGTAGGTAGATAGATAGATAGATATATGAAATAAATAGAGATAGATAAATAGAGAAATAGATAGATAGATAGATAGATAAGTAAGGTAGATAGATAGGTAGGTAGGTAGATAAATACATATATAAAACTAGATAAAAATAGCTAAATAGTAAAAGAGAGAGAGAAAAAGCAGAGAAATTGAGAGGCACGCAAACGGATAAAAAGGATCAGAAATGGTTATAAAAATAGATAACTAAACAGACCGAGAAGTAAATACATCGAAAGAGACAGATAAAAGAAAATAAAAAACTAAGGAGAGATGATATTAATGCAAGAGACAAGAGGAACATCTGCTCCCTTCAACCAAGCACCTTAATGTTATTGGCAGCTGACTTTCATGTTATAAAGGCAATATTCTGGCGCTAATATTAAACCCATTAAACTCGATTCTCGTTCTTCTGTGAATTTTCTGTCTTACCCCCCCCCCCCTCCCTCTCTTTCCAATTTACTTTTTTTCCTTTGTTTTCTATTTCTTTTGGTCTTCCTCTTCTTCCTTTTCTTCTTTTCTTTATTTTTCTTTCTTCTTCTTCGTTTTCTTCCTCTTCTTCTTCCCTTCACTTCCCATCACTTCCTCTCCCTCTCCCTCCCCTTTTTTTAGTTCACTTCCTTCCACTTTCTCCTCTTCCCACCTTTTGCACCCCCCCCCCCCATTTTATTAAATCTCTGCACAGAGAGTGGAATGTCATTAATTCGAGGAGAGAGCTGAAGAGAGGAGCTCACCCCCCTCCCTCCCCTCGCCCCTCCCGCTCACCCTCCCTCTACCCATCTCTCCTGTTCACTCCCTCCTCCCATCCCCCCCCCTTCACTCCCCCCCTCCTCCTCCCCCAGCAACGCTAACAAACCCCCCTCTCTTCCTATCCCTTCCACTGCCCCCCCCACCCCCCTCGCCTGTCCTCCCCTGGCCCCGCTGACTACCCCCCCCCCCCATCCCCCCGCCCCCCCGCCCACTTCGGGCTGTCGCTGTTCGGGATAAATTGATAACACTCGACTTGTGAAAGATTCCCAGGGTCTCTTCAAAGAAAAAAAAAAGAAAAGAAAAAAAAAAAAAAGAAAAGACAAAAAAAAAAAAAAACGAAAAAAAAAAAAAATACGTTAAATGAAACGTGATCCAATTTTCTGAATGACTTGATTCATCAACTGACAGAAGAGGAGGTGGAGTGTAGAAGATAAGGCTTTCGGTGGGGATAGGGAGGAGGGAGTGGGCGGGAGTGGGCGGGAGTGGGCGGGAGAGGGCGGGAGAGGGCGGGGTGGTGTATGGCTAAGGGGGGGAGGGGGGGGGGGAGGGGGGGAGGGGAAGGAAGGAGTGGGGGTCGACTCACATAAAAGCTGTTCTGATTTATGCTTATTCTTCTTTCACTCCTTCATCCCAATTTCTCTTCTACATATATTTATTTTACTTTCTTATCATCATCACCACGAACCTCCTCCTCTTTCTGCAACCCCCTCTCCCTCCCCCCCTCCCCCTACCCCCCTTTTGCCCACAGACGACCCGAAGGATGTTGAAAGAAGGACATTATTCCTGTCGCTTTGCTGGATTCTTGTTTATCACCTTAGAGACCGCGGGACCAAATTCCTTGCGTTTCCTCCTATGTCTTTCATTCGGTCGATCCTACTTTCTTCTTTCTCT
>NC_061826.1:32395513-32413013 GCF_019202785.1 Penaeus chinensis | reverse complement strand
ATAATGATGATGATATTGTCAAATATAAAAATAATAAAAATTTATTCATCCCACTAGTAGAGTCTTTTTATTCGTTTCGAACATTTTTTTTTTTTTTGTTTCTGTAAACATTACACCCTTGAGAGTTCAGGACGCTTCAGTTCCTCTACAAAATGTAATTATAAGAATAATAATAATAATAATTGGATAACTATTTACACCACTATATCATTTATCAATTTATGAAACATTACCAGACGTCGTAAAAAGTGTGATTTAAAAAAAAAAAAAAAAAAAAAAAATTGGAGATACAACTTAAGAGATAATCCTTTTGTTTTTCTCGAATAGAAAAATCGGCTTAACGCCCACTTTTACCTCAGTACAGAACGACTAAACGAGAGCACAGTGGAATGTTAATGCGTTATTGCCTTTATATTGCGGTATACTGGCATTTCAGTTATCGAAGCGAGTCTACAATGTGCAGATTATGCCTATTCCCAATTTCTCCCTTTCAAAAATACTTTCCCTTGAATTTGAAATTCCTTCACTGATATCCAAACGGCTCTGGCTTTTGAATCACTGCCCTACACCCCTCCCACTTTGTCTCTTTTTTTTCCTCGATGTAACTATCTTTCTATGAACTTGCGTGTCTATCATTCTCTACCCACCTGTATAATGTATATATCTACCTCTTTATCTGTCTGTCTCTTTCTCCTCTAACTCTAACCCTCGCATTCTGTGGCTCTGTTGTCACCTCTTTTTCTACTTAACTTAGCCACTCCTCCAGCAGTTTCTTCCTCCCTTTCTTTCATACCCCCACCCTTTCTTCTATTTCTTCCACGTCCTTACATACAATCCCTCTCTCATCCTCTACCTCTTTCTATCCTCCAAACCTTCTAACCCATTGCTTCCCCTCTTTATCCTCCTCTTTCTTTCTCTCTGTATCCCTCCCAGCAGATTAACAATCCTTCTTCTATTCACGCATTTCAAGGCTCTACGGGTGATAAGAGATCTGCATCTTTCACTGTCATAGGTTACAATACTAATAGCATTCCAAAACATTTTAATACCTTGCTAAATACCTGCATTTTGCCACTTACCATCATTTTACTATTAATGTTTTATATCTATATCTATAAACAGTACGGTATTAAGACTTATTAAATGTTCACATTAACAATACCAGCAGGGTTGGCGGAGGTACAACAGTATTTGTTCATAATTCACACAATGCTTGCTCATGACTAGACCTTATACGTAATAACATGGAGAGCCTTAATGTTGAAATCTACTATAAATCCGGTAACATCATCATACATATGAATTACAGGCATCCCAAATCATACATCTAGCTTTTCTTTGATAAACCCAGTAAAATCAATACTGTCATAGCATCTGAGAACAAACGGTGCTATATCACGGGCGATTTCAATGTAACCCATTTGAATTCAATCCTGCCTGCTTCTAGAACCTTATCAAACCTATTCTATAATTGTATGACGAAGCCCACCCGTGTAACCGACAATTCTACTGGACCATATCTGGACTAATGACATTGCAAATAATGTAAATAACAATGATATAATATTATATGACTAATCACTTTCCAGTGTTCTCGGTGTTTTAGTCTAAGGTAACAACAATACAGTCTGGCAAAAGAGACATTCAAAATTCAGCTGTTCCGTTAGCATGTGCAAACTGCGCCTTGGGACATAAGTTTATGGTCCAATCAATATAAATATCAAATTGTCAACTTCTCAATATTCACAGCTTCACTTAATGCTTTCTTCCCTTTAATATATAAATTTTTGAAGCACAAAGTTCTTGCAGAGCCATATATACCTTCAAAAATCAAAGATTTGATTACCCAAAAGAACAAATTAAAAAGATGAACAATTTCACATTTACTTCTCTGATATTGGAATCACTAGTGATCTAAATTCTGATAATTTCGATAACTTTCAAACATTCTTGGGGCACCTAGTAAATGACAGGATGTCCCTCCTCCCTGTCACAGTTCACATCTGCATCAAGATGGAAAAAAAAATGTTAATATTCTTAATACTTCTGTCCAAACTGGAATATTCCTAATACATTAGAAATTGCTAAAGTCATATCTAAATTTAAAGTAAGTGATGATGATGATGATGATGATGATGATGATGATGATGATGATGATGATGATGATGATGATGATGATGGTGATGATGATGATGATGATGATGATGATGGTGAGGATAATGATGATGATGATGATGATGATGATGATGATGATGGTGATGATAATGATGATGATATTGTCAAATATAAAAATAATAAAATTTTATTCATCCCACTAGTAGAGTCTTTTTATTCGTTTCGAACATTTTTTTTTTTTTGTTTGTTTCTGTAAACATTCCACCCTTGAGAGTTCAGGCCGCTTCAGTTCCTCTAGAAAATGTAATAATAATAATAATTGGATAACTATTTACACCACTATATCATTTATCAATTTATGAAACATTACCAGACGTCGTAAAAAGTGTGATTTAATAAAAAAAAAAAAAAAAAAAAAAAAAAATGGAGATACAACTTAAGAGATAATCCTTTTGTTTTTTCTCGAATAGAAAAATCGGCTTAACGCCCACTTTTACCTCAGTACAGAACGACTAAACGAGAGCACAGTGGAATGTTAATGCGTTATTGCCTTTATATTGCGGTATACTGGCATTTCAGTTATCGAAGCGAGTCTACAATGTGCAGATTATGCCTATTCCCAATTTCTCCCTTTCAAAAATACTTTCCCTTGAATTTGAAATTCCTTCACTGATATCCAAACGGCTCTGGCTTTTGAATCACTGCCCTACACCCCTCCCACTTTGTCTCTTTTTTTTCCTCGATGTAACTTTCTTTCTATGAACTTGCGTGTCTATCATTCTCTACCCACCTGTATAATGTATATATCTACCTCTTTATCTGTCTGTCTCTTTCTCCTCTAACTCTAACCCTCGCATTCTGTGGCTCTGTTGTCACCTCCTTTTCTACTTAACTTAGCCACTCCTCCAGCAGTTTCTTCCTCCCTTTCTTTCATACCCCCACCCTTTCTTCTATTTCTTCCACGTCCTTACATACAATCCCTCTCTCATCCTCTACCTCTTTCTATCCTCCAAACCTTCTAACCCATTGCTTCCCCTCTTTATCCTCCTCTTTCTTTCTCTCTGTATCCCTCCCAGCAGATTAACAATCCTTCTTCTATTCACGCATTTCAAGGCTCTACGGGTGATAAGAGATCTGCATCTTTCACTGTCATAGGTTACAATACTAATAGCATTCCAAAACATTTTAATACCTTGCTAAATACCTGCATTTTGCCACTTACCATCATTTTACTATTAATGTTTTATATCTATATCTATAAACAGTACGGTATTAAGACTTATTAAATGTTCACATTAACAATACCAGCAGGGTTGGCGGAGGTACAACAGTATTTGTTCATAATTCACACAATGCTTGCTCATGACTAGACCTTATACGTAATAACATGGAGAGCCTTAATGTTGAAATCTACTATAAATCCGGTAACATCATCATACATATGAATTACAGGCATCCCAAATCATACATCTAGCTTTTCTTTGATAAACCCAGTAAAATCAATACTGTCATAGCATCTGAGAACAAACGGTGCTATATCACGGGCGATTTCAATGTAACCCATTTGAATTCAATCCTGCCTGCTTCTAGAACCTTATCAAACCTATTCTATAATTGTATGACGAAGCCCACCCGTGTAACCGACAATTCTACTGGACCATATCTGGACTAATGACATTGCAAATAATGTAAATAACAATGATATAATGTTATATGACTGATCACTTTACCAGTGTTCTCGGTGTTTTAGTCTAAGGTAACAACAATACAGTCTGGCAAAAGAGACATTCAAAATTCAGCTGTTCCGTTAGCATGTGCAAACTGCGCCTTGGGACATAAGTTTATGGTCCAATCAATATAAATATCAAATTGTCAACTTCTCAATATTCACAGCTTCACTTAATGCTTTCTTCCCTTTAATATATAAATTTTTGAAGCACAAAGTTCTTGCAGAGCCATATATACCTTCAAAAATCAAAGATTTGATTACCCAAAAGAACAAATTAAAAAGATGAACAATTTCACATTTACTTCTCTGATATTGGAATCACTAGTGATCTAAATTCTGATAATTTCGATAACTTTCAAACATTCTTGGGGCACCTAGTAAATGACAGGATGTCCCTCCTCCCTGTCACAGTTCACATCTGCATCAAGATGGAAAAAAAAATGTTAATATTCTTAATACTTCTGTCCAAACTGGAATATTCCTAATACATTAGAAATTGCTAAAGTCATATCTAAATTTAAAGTAAGTGATAAAAGCTTCCCAAATAGGCTTTATTGATGGATAGTCCTCTAAATCTGCTCTGGTAGATTTCACCAGCTCAGTACTACAATCGTTCGATAATATGTCCACACTTAAAATTTTCTTAGACTTTTGCGGAGCATTTTATACAGTAAACCACAAAAATCTGCTAAGACAACTAGTTCACTATGGCAGTAAAGATTGTGTTTACAGCTGGTTTAATTTGCAGTATGTTTCAGCAAAGTGTTAAACGGAGTACCACAGGGTTCTATATTTGGTCTATATATTTTCTTGTTTTATGAAAATTACTTTTTAAATCTTGCCAACCTGTTTTATTTTGCATTATATGCTGTTGCTGCCACCCTGCATACCGCTGTTCTTAATATCAATTCCCTGATTATTAATGCTAACCAAAGGCTAGTGTTTTGTGTTTTGAGGTTTTCGAAAAAAAAAACTCAAGTAATACTTTGTTGCGAGATATTAGAAATGGTACAAGTAAAATCATTTGTAATATCCTTATTAGTGACAACCAGTCATATTCCTGTGTTTAATCCTTAGACTACACTATATACCATTTTTACCTTGGCTCTGTATACATTTTCATTCACGTTTTATTCCTATTCAATTTGCACGTGTGCAGATATTCTATAACTTAATTACTAAATTGTTTCGAGCAATTTGTAAAGCAAATATATTGTCTCCTATTCAATAATATCCAAGAACCCATCAATATCACTGATTAACTCGACCCAGATCTCTGTATAAACTTTGTTAATCGAGTCTTTTTAAGAGAGTTAAAGGGCTTAGCCACAATTCTATACTATCAAATAAACCCATATAATTTGTAATATTAATTATGACTAAATAATTTGGTTCGATTTCAACTTCAATTACCCCCCCCTCCCCTCTCTCTCTTTCTGCTTCTATTTTTTTCTCTCTCCCTCCCTCCTTCTCCTCCTCCCCATATCTCTTTCTTTCTCTCTCTATCACACTTTCTCCCTCTCTCCTTCTCATCCTCCCCATATCTCTTTCTTTCTCTCCCTATCTCTCTATATATCACACTTTCTCCCTCTCTCCTTCTCATCCTCCCTCCTCACCCTCCCTCTCTCTCTCTCTCCCTCTTTCTCTCTTCCTCCCTCTCCCTCCCTCCCTCCCTCCCTCTCCCTCTCCCTCTCCCTCTCCCTCTCCCTCTCCCCCTCTCTCTCTTAATCCCCAGTTCCCGCATCTGTTATGCAGCGTGACATGGCATCTGGACCTCGAGAAGCCTGGAGGATGACGCACAGAGGCCACTCATTATAAGTTATGCAGGGCATCTCTGGCAAGACCGGACCTCCAAGTTTTCCCTTTCTTTTCGAGTAAGGTTTGTTGCTGTTGTTGTTGATGGTGGTTTTATTATTATTACTATCATTGTTATTAACAAGAAATATATCATCATTATCATCATCAATGTTACTATTATTATTATCCCATGTATTATCATTATCATTGTTATTTCTATTACTATCATATTATTGCCATTATTAATAATATTTAATCATTATTATCAGATCTCAAAGGAACAGTGTGAAGACTATCGCCACTTCGCGACAGCTGCTAGAATATCAACAACAAAATTGCTGCGTTTCGCGTGGTCACGAGATATAGGGTATTGGTCATAGCTCTTCAATTCTGAACTATCTGTATATGTATATATATGTATGTATATATATATATATATATATATATATATATATATATATATATAAAGAGAGAGAGAGAGAGAGAGAAACAGAGACAGAGACAGACAGACAGAGAGGGACAGATGTCCACACACACACACATACACACACACACACACACACACACACACACACACACATACACACACATATATGATTAAACAAACTTTTATATAAATTTGTGTACACACACGCAGTCGCACATCCCAACTTAGACAACGGCTTTCCAGCCCCAGTCCTCCATCCTTCCCCCGAAAATGTCTCGTGCTCCTAGACTCGCCTCCCCCCTCCCCCCCCAAAGGAAACAAAAAAAAGAGATAGAGCGAAAATAAAAAACGAAAGAGACTAAAAAAGGGAAGGGCCATCTCACGTCCAAAGTCTTCCGCCTGATTGGACATGTCTCCCGAAAAGTCGCCGCCATTTGGCCGTCAATAAACGTCTAGAAGTAGGTTCAGTTACAGCCAGACAACCTTAAAACTATTTCGAGAGGAACTCTTCGATTCCGTCGGACTTCGAGGTTTGTTTGTTTATTTATTTTCTTTACTACTCTGTGTGTGGTTGAGATGTGTTGTTGTTCTTGATGTTTTTTTTTTAAATTATGTTTCGAATTTTCACGAACATTTTGTTATTGATTTTCTTGTAAAAAAAAAATTATATGTGTTCATAATGAGAGTAGCAGGAACATTCATCGTATAATAGCGATGATAAAAATGATAATATTAAGTATAACAAATACAACAACATTTGGTAACGACAACAAAAAACTACAAACAACAACAACAACAAACTTTAAATACTATAATAAAAAGATGAAAGTATATATAATACAAATCTTGAACATTAAGTCAGTGATAGACATAATTATAAAAATATTGGTTATTATATTAATAATGTGTATGATACTGATAATCATGATGGTAATGATTAAACTATTACCGGGGATAATTTTAATAACAATAATGATAAAAAATAGCAATAATGATAACAATAACAATAATAATATTGATGATGATGATTATGATTATGATTATGATTATGATTATGATTATGATTATGATTATGATTATGATTATGATTATGATTATGATTATGATTATGATTAGCATTAGCATTATGATAATAATATCGGTAATAACAAAAATAATAATAATGATAAAATATTAATACTAAATATAATGATAATAATGATAATTATAATAATGATAAAATAGTAATAATAGATATAATTATAATAATGGTAATACTAATAAAGATAATAATAATAATAATAATAATAATAATAATAATAATAATAATAATAATATCATAATAATGATAATAATGATAATAGTAACAGGAATATTAGTAATAATAATAATAATAATAATAATAATAATAATAATAATAATAATAATGATAAAAACAGTAATGATAATGATAATAATAACAATGAAAACAATAACAATAGTGAACATAAACATGAACACAATAGAAAATAGCAATAACTAAAAAAAATTATAATCATACCATATCTATAATGACAATGACGATCACAACAATTGAAAAAATATATATATTTATAACAGGCAAAATGAACTAATAAACAAACGTCGGATTTTAGAAGGAATTTACGTAAAGCCAACGTAATAATCTCCACCACGTTTAGCTTTTCCTTTCCTCGGGGGACTTTGCTGGATTTTCCCTTTACATGGTATATACCCAGAGAGAACAAAGAAGGAAACTTTTAATAAGCGTTAGGATACCCTGGAGCAAGAACACGAGCCGAGAGAATATATATTTTTTTCTATTTTTTTATGTGATAGGAGAAGGGAAAAATGGGAAAGAAAAGGATGTTGTGTTTTGACAACTATTCTTCGGTAAAAAAATGCATTAGGAGCTCTTTTTGCTAGGAGTATATGTGGGATTTTGATCATACACTCATACACATACACATACATCTTTATATCTGTCTATCATTGTATGTAAAATATAAATACATGTGTGTGTGTGTGTGTGTGTGTGTGTGTGTGTGTGTGTGTGTGTGTGTGTGTGTGTGTGTGTGTGTGATAGTTAATGCATGGTAATATTATTTAAGTAGTAAACTAATCATCATCCCTTCGTTAACGTCCTTGGCAAAGAAAGGATAAGACTCCAGTTGCAAGGGAGCGCCTTAACATTCAAACGTTAAAAGTCTTCCAAGTGCATCCTATCATATCTGACGTCTAGTTCTAATGTCTAAAAGTGAGAACATCTATCATTAAGTTTTACTCATTTAGGAAGGAACCATTTTGACAAATAGTACACAATTTACGTATATTGTGCAATATTGCATTTACACAATTCTTAAAATATTCGTATTTTTCATACCCTGTTCTCCTGCAAAAAATACAAAATAAAAAAGGGACGGACATTTCCCATTACAAATTTAAATCATCTGATATAAAACACTGTAAAAATTTGCAATTAGGAATTTGTTATTTGTGCTCGTCTTTAGACGTAATTATATATCTAAAAGCAAAAAAACAAAAAAACAAAAAAAAAAAACGAAATAACTTGAAAACAGTTACTAAATTCCTGACTCTATACCAAGTGAAATTGTGACTACAAGCAAACCCAGATATAAACTATCAAGGCAAAGACAGACCGAAAGAATCAAAGAAAGAAACAACCCACACAAACAGTTTAAAAGCGAACTTCCTCGTCCGATTAACACTTGTGTAAATCCAGACTCACCAACCATCTTTATAAGACATTGCTATTGTCTAGTATGCTCCCGCTAGCAATAATAATAGTGATAATAGTAATATCTGTCATACAAAAAACAACAACTTTAACATCTCTGATAAGGGTGATAATTATGGTAATTAAAGTGATGATGAAAGCGATTATAATGATGATGCGTATGAGGATAAGAATAAGGATAACAATGAGGATAGGGAAACCCATGGATTCCCCAGTGCGTGAACATTGTCAACAATATAACCATAGCTTGTCAAGATGTGATTTCAAAATAATAGACTCATCATCCTTCGCTTCTGACCTCTCCATATTAGAAAGTTTGTGGATATGGAAGGGACGACCGAAGCTTAAGGAATATTTAGCGTCCACTGACATTGAATTGCTCCGCTCATAATTACAATAGTTGACCCTGTTCTAAACACTCTTACATTTTCTATAAATCCCGATGTTCTAATAATATATATCTTCATATGTAAACAGGAAATGACAGATAACAGGTGTGTTCACGTCATTCTCAGTATATTTTGCACTTTTTATATTAATTATTTCTCACGATAATATTATATCATTCAATTTTGAATTATTAAATTGTTTCTAAACCTTCATAGTTATGTGTCGTGTTATTTTTACAGCCAATCGTTGATAATGGGTGACGAACTTTACACCCGAAACGTGTGAAAATAAAGATGCTGTTCCCGATAAGCCTAGTTTTTCTGTTCCTTATATGTATGTATGTATGTTTGTATGTATGTATGTATGTATGTATGCATGTATGTTTGTGTACCACAAATCAATCTGGAATCCCCCTCGCAACTTACAGCGAGTGAGCATGGGAGTTGCCATGGTAACTAGGGAAGCGTCAACAATGTTAGGTTAAGTTTGACAAGTCACAACTCACACTAATAAGTATTTACACTAATATGGTAAATATAATCACTTATGACAGATATACTAACATTAGAACATTATAGATATGATTATTCATGAGAGATGAATATGAGTGGGTGCTTCATGCTCGGGGTCATGTGAAGCGATGGTGTGGTAGCCTAGATAGTGTTAAGTGCTTTGCATGCCCTCTCCCTTGGAGCTGCCACCGCTGGCTGGCCTGGTGCGAAAAGGGAGCAGCTATGCACAAGACTCCCCTGCCAGCTCATAAGCCTCTACATCATCAAGATTTCTGCAGTGCCTCCCTGTGGCCAAGATAACCGTATTGGCAGCCGAACATATCGTTGTTGGTGCTGGGGGGAGGGCTAAAATCCCTCCCACCCAGCAAGTATGGCGGGCTGTGGGTCCCTCTGGGTTGGCGACCGCTGGGACATCGGGTAGGGAGTGGGGATTACCCGTCATCCCATCTGGGTCCCGGCGGCCGCTAGTGGAGGAAAAGCCCTAGGGAGCTCCGCAGGCAGATTATGAGACCTTCAGCCAGCCAACCCCCTCTATATGGGACGGCGTCGGTAGGGGTGGGAGAGGTGGCACCCACCCAGAGTGACTGCCTGAGGTTAGACCTCAGGCAGGCTGTCAGGGTTAGGGGCTTGTAATGTCCATTCCTTACGACAGGACGATTGGTTACCACAACTGTCGAGGGAATTGAAGCAGCTAAGAGTTGAGGTGGCTGCTCTCTCGGAGGTGATTAGACCTGGCAGTGGCATTAGTGTGGGTGGCTACACTTATTACTGCTCAGGCAGTAGCGATGGCCACTGTCACCATCTACAGGGAGTAACCAAAGCCATTTCCAGCATACTCCAACCCTCGGTAGTAGAGGTGAAAGAGATGTATTACGCCAAACTTGCCTCTATGACAGACAGCTGTCCCCGGCGAGATATTTGTATTGTTCTGGGTAACTTCAACACGGTATTTGGCTGCGATTGAGCTGGCTACGAGATGTCAGGGGCTGATACTGGCAGCGAGAACAGCCTCCTTTTCTGTGACTTTGCTAGGTCCCAGAAATTGAGAATTTCTGCCTCTTGGTATCAGCGTTTTGACCCGCATCGTTGGACTTCGTACAGGGATATGGGTAGTGTGGCCAAGGAGATCGACCACATCTTCGTTAGCACTCGATGGAGGATCCTGCAGAACTGCAGGGTGTATCGAAGCACCAAGTTCTGTGGAACTGGTCATAGATAAGTTGTGGCTACTCTCAGGGTCCACTTTAGAACCTCCCGTCGCCAGTATCAGCCCCTAAGCCATGCAGATTGACGGACATCTCGTAGCAAGCTCAATCGCAGCCGAATACCGTTTCATGTGGACAGATTGAGGTAGGATGAGTGTGCCCGGGAGTTTGCCGAGGCTATCTCTGGTCGTTTCACAGCACTCGAGGTCCTGACAGATGATGCAGCATGATGCAGCCCAAGAATCGATTGGTGAACGCCCAAGAGCAAGACAGAATTCCATCTCGCAGGAGACACTGGAAGCCACAGATGCTTGTTGTGCAGCTCGAATGCCAGGGGATCGCAACTTGCACCATTCTCTGGATTAGGGGGAGGGTCCGCCTATTTGCTATCTTCGTTATTTATGGGTCGATCTCTCTCATATCAGGTACATATCTAAATGGGATTCCTGTAAATTTTCGTTGTGATCGGACTATAAATAAAAGCGCAAAAAAATAAAAACCGAAAAACTTAAAGTCGAAATTCAGAAATGATGCAAGGAGCTACGATCTTGAAAAAAAAATATCATATATACTCACATACATACCCAACAATAATCTGCAGACGGATTTTTGAAATTCCTCATACTTTTAGAGAAAAAAAAAAAAATAAATAAAAATCGTTAGGTCAACTACACACCTCAGTACTTTATCGTTTATGCTAAACTTCCGAAAAAAAAAAAAAAAAAAATCCGTCTGCAGATTCACCTAGAGGAAAGATTTGTCTTTCAAGCGCCGAAAACCGCGTTTGAATGTCGCGCCTCTGTGCGCGTTCGGAGAACGTCCGTAAAAATAAATTAACTCCTTCAAGATAAAAAGACACAATAAGATTGCTATTTACAAGTCGAGATTGATAATCCAACACTTACCTAGTATCTCTACACACTGAAGAGGGATCAATTAGATCGGTTCATTTACAATAATAGTATAAGAACACGAAGCCTCCACACCACGTCAAAGTGATCCCATATTATTGAGGTCCCCCTCTCATTTCTTACGAGAGTATTACCGCCGTTTTTCAATGACTGGGGCTGTGTGCACATAGTGCTAGTATGCACCAGGCTGATAATCCTCGGAGAACATTCTCTTCGGCTTCTTTGACTTGATGGAGGCACTGTGTTCCTCTGTCCGGTGTTCCTTGATTTCCTAGGAGTGTCTGACACTGGTGTTGGTGCCGATCATGTGCGTCATCAGAAACACTTCCTTGCCAAAATTGTGCTCTAGCACTGTGACTCGACAAGCAAAGCGAACTCGGAATCTTCCACTAAATATTTCTTACTGAAGTTTCCCCCACAACTTCTGGTGCAGCGACTCGTTCGGGTTCTGTGTCACTCCCTTCAGCCAGCGTCTTATAAGGTCTGGACTCATAAGCTCACTATAGATACCTTTCATCAAATTTAGTTGCTCAAAAGGTATCCGAGCGAGATACAAGTTCTTAGAAGAATGCCTGTCGGGTTCCTCAATCACTGCATGTGCCCTCCTGTAGAAGCACCAGGAGTTGGGGCCAGAGGGACACAGGGAGTGGGCCGGCTTATCATCTGTTGATGACAGATGGAAGGAGGATGCCCATATTGCCTTCCTCATGGCATCGACATCCTTCCCCGTATTATCACGTATGGCCTTCCCATAGTAATGTGACAGGTGATAATCACATCGTCTGTCAGCTTGTTGGCACCACCAAGGGAACTTTTCCTTCTTCTCTTTCCCGTCTTCGTGGTTATTATATCCCCTGTGTCCTTCTTTAGTTTTCGCAACCTTGTCCCAAGTCGATTGCTGACATGGTTGCAACATTCCTCTTTTACAACGGGGTCAGCGAAGGTCCTCTGCCATTGTTGAGTGCCATGATGGCATTGAAGGCACTCGAGTCTCTGTCGCTACTAAATGTAGTGTATTTAATTTTATACTTAGTCGTGCGGGACCACATCCGTACTGCTGCCTCCTTCTCCATGGCACCAGACTTACCATCAAAATTTTTGTGGCACACATGGTTACCTGCTGCATCCCCTTTCTTTGAACATGTCGGACACCAATTGCAGAGGACTTCGAAGTCAAGGACAATCCCCGTGTGGGAGTCGACAACAAAGCCTACACCAATATGGCTTTTGAAGCCACGGGTTCCATCATAGTACACCTCTATATTGATGTTACCTTCCTCATCTGTGTCACTAAGGTTGTGGGAAATGTAGTAATCAGTTACCTTCTTACGGCACTGTGCCATGAGCCCGTCATAGTATGGCTTCATCTGGTTGTACAGATAGGTACAGTGCCTGCTGTAACTACCTGCAGTGAAGTTATTCTTCGGAAAGAATCCTGCACTTTTCTGCAGGCCTTCCCGACCTATACCAGTGACAATGCTGTTGTAGACATTGATGAGGTTCATTTCTGTAAAGGAACCATGTGTCTTAGGGGGCAAGACAGCCAACGTATTCTCACATGAGGGGGCACACAATAGTTTTGTCAGAGTCGAACACCTTTTCAACTTGTTTTAACACGGGTCTTCCCGTGCACTCTTCCGTGGGGCAGTGAATGAGAGACATAATTCCCTCCAACTGTTCTTCTGACACAAGATATTTGTTGGAAAATGTATTTTCCACAACACTTTTTACATCCTGTGTCAGCCTCAGGCGTTTTGTGTGCGAAGACACAAATGGAGGCATTTTAGAAGGGCCAGTAGGCGACGCGACGAGCCTCCCCCAGGCCCCCGCATTCTTGCACCTCACTATCACCACACTGAGTTGCCTGCCACACACACAGTTTCTGTAGTTATTTTCTTTGTTTTTACTTTGTCAAGTTTTTGCAATAAATTCCTTCTGGCGGTAGACCGTCTACCCATGGTCTTTGGTTGATATAAAGTCACAAGTAAATAAGTAAAAACGTCTGGCTGCGAGCGAGTCGACAGAGCACAACGAGATACAACTTCACTTGTTTGACTTTATCAGGGCACTGAGGTCTCTGGTGTGTGAACATCTGTGCTTACATAATAGTTGCCTAATACTACTTATTATTTGCATTTTTTTCAGTGTAATTTAGCCTATAAAATAACCTAATACATCAAATGTCGCGACACAGACATTATGGGCGATGCGCGAAAAATATAGGGGTATACATATGCTGTATCTTCTTAATTTTGCAAATTTCGCTTCGAAACTTCTAGAACATACAGATGAATGTTGCCAGATTGATATTATTTTTTATTCAGAATTTTTTCGATTTGGTAAAAAATTGATCATTCCCCAGGCGGACCCTCCCCTTAGGTCACTGTTGAGAAGGGATAAGGAGCAGTATATCAGGAATCTTGTAGAGGAGGTCGAAAGCTATTTCCTAGTAAATGACCTTCGTCCTGCGTACCAAGCCCTGAGAAAGCTGATCTCAAGCCCTCCTCACAGACGACTGCATTCCGCTCAGCAAGTGGCCAGATAATCTCAGATCCTGATGGGGTGCATGTGCGTTGGGCTGAGTATATTGAGCAGTTGTATCAGGTTGATCCACCAACAATTAACATGGATGCGGGTAATGTTGAGATTCCTCTGCCAGACCCACCCATCAGCGAGGATCCACCCTCCCTAACTGAAGTCAGAAGGGTGACTTCCAAGCTGAAGAGTGGTAAAGCAACAGGTATATGTGGCATCCCAGCTGAATTGCTAAAGGCTGGTGGAGAACCTATGGCAAGGGGCTTGCATGCAGTCCTGTCTGCTATCTGGCACACTGGTATGATTTCCCCTGACCTGCTGAGGGGTGTGGTCATCCCTCTCTGAAAGGGGAAAGGGTCGGTGGGGCTACAATCACTGAGGCATTACAGTACTTAGTGTACCAGGCAAGGCAATGGCGCTCATCCTACTGAGACGCATCAGAAACCACCTGCTGAGGTACCAGAGGCCAGAGCAATCTGGATTCACTCCTGGTAAGTCCACAATAGACCGCATCCTGGCGTTTCGAGTCATCGTAAAGCGCTGTCATGAGTTCAGACGTGGGCTGCTCGCAGCTTACAGCGACCTCAAGAAGGCGTTTAATACGGTGCATCGCGAATCACTCTGAGAGATCCTGATGCTAAGAGGAATTCCAACAAGGATTGTTTGATTAACTGCAAACCTGTATACAGGCACTGAAAGTATTGATAAATGTAGTGGGGGCCTGTCGAGCTTCTTCCCTGTTAGTTCAGGTGTGTATTCTTGCACCAACACTTTTCACCACTTGCATGGATTGGATACTAGGTAGAGCTACTGTCCAAAGTCACTGTGGAGCAACTCTGAGCAATGTCAAGGTTACAGACCTTGACTTTGCTGATGATGTTGCCATTCTATATGAATCTCTGGAAGCCCTAGTGGCGGCTCTTGATGCATTTAGCAATGAAGCGAAGCCCCTTGGGCTGGAGGTCTCCTTGACCAAGACCAAGATCCAGGACTTTTGGGGCCTACTAGGAGACCCTGTGCAGTTTGTATGTGTTTGCGGTGAAAACATCGAAGGCACAGAGAGCTGTATATACCTCGGTAGTGCAGTTAACGACTCTGGTCTGTCAGACCAGGAAGTCAGTCGACGGATTGGCCTGGCAGCAGGGGTCATGAAATCTCTTGACAAGAGTATTTGGAGATGCCGGTACCTGTGCAGAGGGACCAAGCTACTCTGTCTTCAAGGCCCTGATTCTGGCAGTTTTACTATATGGCAGTGAAACCTGGATGCTATCTTGTGCTTTTGAATCTCGACTTTTTGTAACAGATCCTTGCGCCGGATCATAAGGTACAATTGGCAGGACCATGTGTCCAACCAACAGTTGCACTGTGAGACCGGTACAGGGCCTGTTATTTGCACAATCCGCGATCGCCAACACAGACTATACGGCCACTTGGCTCGATTCCCGCAGGATGACCCTGCCCACCAGGTTGTCGCTGTCCAAGTCAACCCTGGTTGGAGGAGGCCTGTGGGACGACCGAGGAAGTCGTGGCTCGGGCAGAACGATCAAACCTGTCGTCAGGAGCTAAAGATGGGCTGGGCCCCTGCCTGGTGGCTGGCCATAAGGGACCCTCGTAGGTGGAAGCGAAGGGTGGATGCGGCTATGCGCCCCTGCCCGGTGTTAGCTCCCAAATGATATATTATGATAGATACAAGTATAATTCTTTATAAAGATGTTAATTTATTATATACAAAATTGTCTATTTTAAGCACAAATTTAATCATATAATCATTTATGATAAATAATTCAGAATCCTAAATACGTTGGATTTATATCTGTAAAGATAAAATAAAAAGGGATATACCAGCATTTGTATTCAATAAATGCTGTTATTTATCAAAATATACACAAACTTGTAACTCCCAGTTTATCCCTGACCCTTATCCACTACTTAGCAATAACTGCTCTACCCTTATGCAGATTATCTGTTGCATCCCGAATGCACGAGATCTGAAAAACCTCGATAATGAGACTCGACACTCCATATATGTAAATGCATATATGCATGTGTGGTTATATATATGTGTGTGTGCGCGTGCATGTGTATAAGTATCTAAATATGTATATATATATATATATATATATATATATATATATATATATATATATATATATATTATATATACATTAATATATATGTAAAAAAATGCATGTTAGCGCACCGAACCGCGGTTGATTAGGAAGGGCATCCAATTAGGCAAGGGTGACACTGCCAAAGAACCTCTCAATAGTGAAATGAGAAAGGCCCATCATGTCCTGTATTGGAATAAATGGCTGTTCAAAAAAATAAAAAAGTATATTTATGTATATATATGTATATGCATACATATAATATATACATATATGTTTATACATAAATAAACTTTATACGTAAATATATATACATATATATGCATATATATATGTATATATACATATATATATACATATTCTTGTTGCAACACTAAGGCTCCGCCTCAGATCTAGACGCATCCCGAGATCTCACCAACAGGTGTTCCATCTCGTGAGGCTCAAAAGTGAGGAGGTGGTTCAGGAGTGAGGAGGTGGTTCAGGAGTATGCAGTGGCAGTCTCAAATCGGTTTAAAGTGCTTGGCACTCTACAGGACCCTGCTGAACTGTGGGATATCTTTAAGCAGGAAACTCTGTCAGCTGCCGAGGAGTGCCTTGGGGTCCGACCTCAGCGAAGGAGGCGTGTAGTCTCGGACGAGACACTGAACACTATAGAGATGAGTCGTGCTGCCAGACTGGATGGGAACCATGTCTTGCACAGGGAGCTGTCTCGCTCTGCTAGGGCCTCTTTGAGAATGGGCCAAGAGAGGTACGTTAGGGGCATCGTTGAAGAGTTGGAAGGTCATTTTGCCTAAAATTACCTTCGACCTGCTTTCCGAGCCCTGAGGGAACTCCGGTCAAAGTCCATCTCTCAATTGGGCTCGGTGAGGGCAGAGGATGGTCGCACTGTGTCAGAGCTGGGTTAGTATAGGGCCCGCTGGGCTGAATACTTTGAACAACTCTATAGGGTAGATCCCCCGTCTTCACAGCTCCCGTTGGCTGGCACACAGCCACTAGTGGCTGATCCACCAATCAGTGAGGAACCACCTTCCATCGAA
>NC_061826.1:32340513-32343013 GCF_019202785.1 Penaeus chinensis | reverse complement strand
TATGCGGGGAAGAGTGATAGAGAGAAGGAGGAGAGGGGAGGAATGAAAAGAACAGTCGAAAGAATAGAGAGAGAGAGAGAGAGAGAGAGAGAGAGAGAGAGAGAGAGAGAGAGAGAGAGAGAGGGAGAGAGAGAGAGAGAGAGAGAGAGAGAGCGAGAGATAGAGAGATAGATAGATAGATAGAGAGAGAGAGAGAGAGAGAGAGAGAGAGAGAGAGAGAGAGAGAGAGAGAGAGAGAGAGAGGCAAGGCAGGTATGCAATATAATTAAGCTTTCATTCTCTACGTTTAATCGTAATACTGAAAAGAAAGAAAGAAATAAAGAAAAAAAAAAAAAGAAACTGCAAAACAAGAAATAGCAGATTCAGCCATAAACGATAAAATAAGACTCTTTGAATTATATTCCGACAGAATCTATTAGTGATAAAAGGTTAAGAGTATTACCGGGAACGAAAATTATTTCAAGGATAGCGCTGATAACATTAACTTTATCAAGAAGAATATGCAATGATAACAATAAAGATAACATTAATAATGGATGATATAAGAATAGAGATGATGATAACAATGATAACAGTATTAAAAACAAGCTACTGCTGCTGATGACATCGATGAATATGCTAATGAAGATATCAAAGGGGATAATAATGATAATAATAACTTATAAATTATATTGATAATAACATATTGAGTAATAACAACATAATTGTTATCATTATGATAGTCATTACTGATATTATTAGCATACTTATTTTTACTATCGTTACCATTATTATTATTACTATTATTACAAATTATTCTTACTATCATTACTATTATTTTTATAATTATCATAATTATCACACTCATCATTATCATTTTTGACATTATCATTATTATTATCATTATTACTATCATTACTATTATTATTGTCATTATCATAATTATCACACTCATTATTATTATTATTATCATGACTAGTATTACTATCATTATTATCATTATCATAATTTTCACACTCATCGTTATCATTTTTGTCATTATCATTATTATATATTTTAGTAGTTATTATTATCATTATTATTATTATTATTATTATTATTATTATTATTATTATCATTATTATTATTATCATCATTATTATTAGTAGTAGTACTATTATCTGCATTATTATTATTACTTATATCATTATTATTTATCATTGTTATTATTTTATTTTCATAATTGTTATTATAATTATTATCATAACAATTATCATTATGATGGTTATTAATATTATCATTACTATTATTATTGTTATTACTATTATCTTCATTATTATTATTACTTATATCATTATTATCATTACCATTTATTATTATTATTATTTTATTTGCATAATTGTTATTATAATTATTATTATAACGATTGTTATCATGATGGTTATTAATATTATCATTATTAACATCATCATCAACCTTATTATTACTATTATCACAACTACCATTATCATTATTATTACTGTTATCAACATCTTATTATTATACTTACTATAATTATCATTACCGTTATAATCATTATTATCATTATCATTACCATTATTATAATTATTGTTATTGTTAGCATTTTATTATCATTATTATCATAATTATTACGGTCATTATTATTATTATTATTGTTATTGTTATTATCATGATTATTATTATTATCAATATCATTATTACTTTTACTATTTTCACTATTATTATTATTATTATTATCATTATCATTATCATTATTATTATTATTATTATTATTATTATCATGATCATTATTATTATTATTATTATTATTATTATTATTGCTATTATTTTTTTTTAAATAATTATCATTATTACTATTACTATTATCATTATTACTCTCTTCATCATCATAATCCTTATTTCTTCACTTTCATCACTATTATTACTATTGGTATTATTGTTTACCATACCGATATTTCTATTATCATTATTCTTATTTATATAATAAGCATCAATATTATTATCATTGTTTTTGTTGTTATTGTTATTATTTTATTTTCAATCGGAATGAATATTATTTTTTATTATCATCAGTATTATTACTATCACTAAAATTATCCAAACAGTTATCTATATTATCATTATCATTACCAACCTTAATATTGTTGTTGTTATCATTATTAATATTGAAGTATTTCCTTTAATTATCCTAGATATAATCGAATCTCATTATCATTATTATTATTGCCATTATTGTTAATGTAAATACTAGGAATTTCACGTATCAAAAAACGTAATCGGAAGTTCTCCCTTTCTTTTTCATCGCCCTCTTAGCTCTCACTTTCTCTCTTCCATTTCCTTTCCGTTTTCCTCTTCTTCTGTCCTTCCGACTCCTTTCCTCTCCCTCCTTTCTTCTTAAAGTCAGCTATCATTTCCCTTTCCCTCCCAACTCCCTTCTTTATTGACGGTCTAACTACTTCAGTGCAGTATATTTGCATCGCACTCATGTGTTGGTTTAGGTGTATCGTCATAATAATAATAA
>NC_061826.1:32308013-32310513 GCF_019202785.1 Penaeus chinensis | reverse complement strand
TCGTTACACGCCCCTCTCTCTTCGCTCTCCGTCCTGCTAGCACTGTAGTTACATCGGTTATACACGGCAGTTCTGTGCCCAACTCTACACACGATCAATAAATCATAATATCCCATTGTCTCAACGTACATTGTTCTCTCCAGTTGGGGTGTGTGTGGGAGGGAGAGGGGGGGGGGGGGTATTGTAGGAGGGGAGGGAGGGTAAAGTGGGGGAAGGATGGGTGGAAGGGGATAGATAAGAGTTAGGGGGTAGGGCGAGATGGGGTTAAAGGGGGGTTGGTAATATGTTTAGTTGGCATGGTGATATGCATTTGAAGGTTGATTGGTTGCAATGTCGCTGTGTGTTTTGTGTAGGAGGAGGACGGGCGACATTGATAACCATAATGATAATAGTAATTAATTAAATTTGGTAATAATGATGATAATAGTGATTAACTAAATATGGTAATGATAATGAATATATGTGATAATGATTATAATAATACATAATAATAACTATAATAAGAATGAGAATAAGAATGATGATGATTATAATAATACATAATAATAACTATAATAAGAATGAGAATAAGAATGATAATGATTGTTATCATTATTATTATCATTATTATTATCATTATTATTATCATTATCATTATCATTATCATTACCATTATCATTATCATTATCATTATCATTATTATAACGATAATAAAAAAGAATAGTAATAACAATAATAATAATATCGAAAACTAGAAGAGTGATAATAAATATCATAAATTACTAATAGTAATAATAATAACCAAAAAGTGTTTATTGGGGCTAATGTAGAATGAATATATTCCTTTGTGAGATATTTTTGATTTTGATTATTTCCTTCTAAGAAATACCTAACTACCTTTTTAAGTAATAACAAAAATGATATTAAAAGTAATAGTAATAATGATAACAATAATAATGATAATAGGATAATCAAAATAACAATGATGATGAAAAGGATAATGATGATGAGGATGATAGTAATATGATGATAAAAATAGTGATATAAATCCTTTTGAGAATAAATATCTTCCCATTCCATGGGATGTGTTTGACTGATCTCAATTATTTTTTTCAAAGAAATAGTTCTTTTAAATAATGATAATAATACAATGATGATGATGATAATAATTATCATAATAATAATATTCATAATAATATCAATCATCTTAATATAAATGATATTGATAATGATAATAATGATGATGATGATGATGATAATGATAATGATAATGATAATGATGATGATGATGATGATGATAATTATCATAATAACAATAACAATAATAATGATGATAATAATAATAATAATAACAACAACAATAATGATAATGATAATAATAATAATAATAATAATAATAATAATAATAATAATAATAATAAATATAATGATAAAAATAATCAAAATCAACAGAAAAAAAAATTATTATTAATAACAATAGCAATAATGACAATAACAATAAGGATAATAATAAAACTAACAATCCCAGTAAAAACAATGATTATAATAAAATAATAATTATAGTATTAATAACAATAATGCTAATGCTTATAATGATATGAATAAAGATAATATTTATAATCACACTAATAACCACAATAAAATTAAGACAACAATGATTATTGTAGTAACAGTGTATAACAGTGATGGTGATGTTGATGATAATGGTGATAATCATGATAATGATGATAACAATAACAATAGTAATACTATTTCTATGATTACTAGTAATATCAATTATAATGAAAATAGTAATGGTGATAATAATAGTAACAACAACAAAAATAATAGTAATGATAATAATAATAAAAGTGACAGTAATAACAAAAATAATTATAGTAGTGATGACAATCATGATAATGATGATGATGATGGTAATGATAATGATAATGATAATGATGATGATGATGATGATGATGATGATGATGATGATGATGATGATGATGATGATGATGATGATGATGATGATGATGATCATGAGGATCATGATGATGATAATTATGTTGATGATGACAATAACAATAGTAACAATAACAATACCAACAGTTATAATAATAATGATAACAAAAATAATGATTATACTCATGATGATAATGCTGATAACAATACCCTCAATTCAAAAAAAAGAAAACACTTAATCATAGCAGCAGTAAAGTCATAGTTAAGGGTACAGAAACAGCAGATCCAATTTGGAAATGGCGACAAGCCTGACAGAGACTGAGTGACAAAGAAACTACTTGGCATTCAAACCTGTCAGTTGGGAAACTGCGGTGACAGTCATGGAATTAACAGTGATTTCTGGATTAGGGGAGAGGCTAATGAAAAGAGAAGCCCTTCCACATTATAATGAGGTAGTGCTTTAAAGGTGAGACTAGGTTGGGGATAATGTTTAATGAGCTATTATGGAAAGATAATTTGCAATTTTTAGGGATTACATCTTTGTTTTTCAAGTCTTAAACCAGCATAGAAATATCGGCTATTT
>NC_061826.1:32258013-32260513 GCF_019202785.1 Penaeus chinensis | reverse complement strand
CTTTCGAATTCTAATGTTTCATTCGGAAGACTCGGCTTGGAATAGAAAACAGAGGGTTGAAATGAGTGCCAAGATTAAAATGGAGCTGAGTGGAAAGTTGGGGAATACACACACGCACACACACACACACACATATATATTGTGTGTGTGTGTATATATATATATATATATATTATATAGATATATATTATATTATATATATTTATATATATCATATATATATTGCATATATATAATATATATTTTATATAAATATTTATTATTTTATATACATGCATATATATATATATATATATATATATATATATATATATATATATATATATATATATATATATATTTCATACATATATATGACTGTATGTATATGTATATATATGTAACAAATATATATATATATATATATATATATATATATATATATATATATATATATATATATAGACATATATAAGATAAAGGATATATATATATATATATATATATAATATACCTATATATATGCATATATACATATATATATAATATATATAACATATATAATATATATAAGTGTTTTTATTTTTTTTTCTGTAGTATCCCGAAACCCCTAACAATTTGTTACATTGTTTCAAGTTGTATCACGGTCGTTAAAAATCACGATACCATCGAAGTTTGTACTGACATACAAAGTATTGAGAAGATTTTTTTTTTTCACATGAAAATGTCAATAGAAAACCATTGAAATATTTACTCTGTTGGCTTGGTTTTAAATAATAAGCAAAACATTGTGGAAGCTTTAAATATCATGGAAAAAGAACCAGTAACCTACACTTATTAAACAAACTATTCTTCACTATGCAAGGCTGTGGAAAGTTTACATGTAATTTTCATACTCAGCCAAAATATTTTTTTTTTTCTTATTACATATATTGTACTTCATATGAAATGCGGAAGTTACATAGGATGTTTGATATCATCATATCCACCGCTAGTGAGTTCCGTGTCCAAATCAGACAATTGCGTAATTCTCAATGATCACGATCATTTACTTGATTTATTTATTTAATTATATCAACAAATGAGGATGCATAGCATTTCCTTTGATTTCTTGAGCTTGTTTTGTTATATCTTTGACGTTCAGAATGATTTTGAAGACATTCATCCCACCGAAGTCAATACCACGTCATATGACTCGGACACGTAGGAAATTCTTACCATGTCTTTCCAGCGACCGTCATGATTGACTTCAAATCTTACCCATATAGAGGGAAAATGTATTTAATGTACTGCTAAAAAGGCACAGCAACATTTTATGCACCTTTCTAATAAAAAGTTTCATTAAGAAAATTACGATGCGATTCGTAATTAGTGAAAATATAAATCCCTATCTGAGACTACGTGAACTATATCTGAAAAATATCGCGCTCTGATTGGCTGGCCAAAGTGTATCAAACTGTTTGCCTTCAACTTGATACTGAATCAAAAGATGTTTCAACAGGTTCCAATATTGTACACTTAAAGGGTTAACATTTATAAGAGTATATCAAAATGTTAGGGGTTTCGGAAATGTTACAAAAATGCCTATATATATATATATATATATATATATATATATATATATATATATATATATATGTATATAAATATATATATATATATATATATATATATATATGTATATATATATATATATATATATATATATATATATATATATATATATATATATATATATATATATGGATAGGTGTATATACATTTAGTACATATATATTTCTAGAGAAAGATGAATAGATAGAGTGATAGACATCATGATAGAAAGATAGATAGTAGCTATATCTATGTAAACACATACAGACAGACAGACAGATACATACAAAGATATAGATACATATATATGTATGTATATACACATGTGTGTATATGTAGATATATATGTAGATATGTGTGTGTGTGCGGGCATAAATACATATATATATTTATATATATGAATATATGATATATATATTTATTTATATATACATATATATTCATATATTTACACACACACACACACACACACACACACACACACACACACACACACACATATATATATATATATATATATATATATATATATATATATATATATATATATATATATATATATATATATATACACACACACACAGAGACGTGTGTATGTTGTGTTTGTGTGTGTAGACACTCACATAAATAAATATATATCTATATACATATATGTATATAAATACATGTGTGTGTGTTTGTGTGTATTATTATATAGAGAAAGACACACAAACGAGCATCTTAAGTAACCCCATATCTCTCTCCCAACAGAGTAAAGGCGGCGCCCAGTGCATTGTTCGGGCGTCATTATCCCCCTGGAAGGGCAAATGGGCGAGGGCGAGGAGCGGGTGGGGGTAATGGGCTTCCGGCCTCGATCAGTAGAGGAGATCTACCCTGCCGAAGGGGCAGTCGACACGCGATGATTACCTTGGTCTGTACTGCTGGACTC
>NC_061826.1:32143013-32148013 GCF_019202785.1 Penaeus chinensis | reverse complement strand
CAACTCCATCTCAATATCCTCCAGTTCCTCTTCTCTTCCCTCCTTTACCGTCCCCCTCCAATCCATACTGCCCACGGAACAGAGAACTATTGGGCGTTAGCTTCCCCCTCCCTATTCTACGATCCTCCATTCCTCTACTCCATCCCATCACCTTGCAGTCCCTCGCATACCCATCTTCCCTTTCCATCTCTCTCATCCCTCTCTCTCCATTTCAGTCGCAGCACAATCCACGGGACAGACAAACATCGACCTTCATCTCATGTTCCTCCTCCCTACCCTACCCTCAATCCCACACAGTACCCCGGTTTCCACTCCTTCATTTTCTCTCCCCATATTCTCTGCCCTTCCTCCCTTTGACCTCTTCACCCCCCCCCCTCCTTTCCCTCCCCCTCTACCTTCACATCAGAATCCACGGAACAGATAAACATCGACCGTCACCTCCTTCTCCTTCTCCTTCTCCTTCTCCGCCTCCGCCTCCGCCTCCGCCTCCGCCTCCGCCTCCGCCTCCGCCTCCGCCTCCGCTTCCTCCTCCTCCTCCTCCTCCTCCTCCCCCTCCTCCTCCTCCCCCTCCTCCTCCTCTCCTCCCCCTCCTCCTCCCCCTCCTCCTCCTCTCCTCCCCCTCCTCCTCCTCCACCCTCCTCCTCTCCCCATCATCACCCCTCTCCTTCTTCTTCCCATCATCACAGTCTCCCTCCTCTCCCCATCATCACAGTCTCCTTTCTCTCCCCATCATCACAGATTCCCTCCTCTCCCCATCATCACAGATTCCCTCCTCTCCCCATCATCACAGTCTCCTTTCTCTCCCCATCATCACAGTCTCCCTCCTCTCCCCATCATCACAGTCTCCCTCCTCTCCCCATCATCACCCCTCTCCTTCTTCTCCCCATCATCACAGTTTCCCTCCTCTCCCCATCATCACAGTTTCCCTCCTCTCCCCATCATCACAGACTCCCTCCTCTCCCCATCATCACAGTCTCCTTTCTCTCCCCATCATCACAGATTCCCTCCTCTCCCCATCATCACAGTCTCCTTTCTCTCCCCATCATCACAGATTCCCTCCTCTCCCCATCATCACAGTTTCCCTCCTCTCCCCATCATCACAGTCTCCTTTCTCTCCCCATCATCACAGTTTCCCTCCTCTCCCCATCATCACAGTCTCCCTCCTCTCCCCATCATCACAGTCTCCTTTCTCTCCCCATCATCACAGATTCCCTCCTCTCCCCATCATCACAGTTTCCCTCCTCTCCCCATCATCACAGTCTCCTTTCTCTCCCCATCATCACAGTCTCCTTTCTCTCCCCATCATCACAGATTCCCTCCTCTCCCCATCATCACAGTCTCCTTTCTCTCCCCATCATCACAGTTTCCCTCCTCTCCCCATCATCACAGATTCCCTCCTCTCCCCATCATCACAGTCTCCCTCCTCTCCCCATCATCACAGTCTCCTTTCTCTCCCCATCATCACAGTCTCCTTTCTCTCCCCATCATCACAGTCTCCTTTCTCTCCCCATCATCACAGTCTCCTTTCTCTCCCCATCATCACAGATTCCCTCCTCTCCCCATCATCACAGATTCCCTCCTCTCCCCATCATCACAGATTCCCTCCTCTCCCCATCATCACAGATTCCCTCCTCTCCCCATCATCACAGTCTCCTTTCTCTCCCCATCATCACAGATTCCCTCCTCTCCCCATCATCACAGTCTCCTTTCTCTCCCCATCATCACAGTCTCCTTTCTCTCCCCATCATCACAGTCTCCTTTCTCTCCCCATCATCACAGTCTCCTTTCTCTCCCCATCATCACAGATTCCCTCCTCTCCCCATCATCACAGATTCCCTCCTCTCCCCATCATCACAGTCTCCTTTCTCTCCCCATCATCACAGTCTCCTTTCTCTCCCCATCATCACAGATTCCCTCCTCTCCCCATCATCACAGATTCCCTCCTCTCCCCATCATCACAGATTCCCTCCTCTCCCCATCATCACAGTTTCCCTCCTCTCCCCATCATCACAGTCTCCTTTCTCTCCCCATCATCACAGTCTCCTTTCTCTCCCCATCATCACAGTCTCCTTTCTCTCCCCATCATCACAGTCTCCTTTCTCTCCCCATCATCACAGTCTCCTTTCTCTCCCCATCATCACAGATTCCCTCCTCTCCCCATCATCACAGTCTCCCTCCTCTCCCCATCATCACAGTCTCCTTTCTCTCCCCATCATCACAGATTCCCTCCTCTCCCCATCATCACAGATTCCCTCCTCTCCCCATCATCACAGTCTCCCTTTTCTCCCCATCATCACAGTCTCCTTTCTTCCCCTCTCTCTCCCCATCATCATAGTTCCCTCCTCTCCCCATCATCACAGCTCTTCCTCTCCCCATCATCCCACTCTCTTCTTCTCCCCATCATCACAGTTCCCTCTCTCCCCATCATCACCACTCTTCTCTCCTCCTCTTCTTCTTCTCATCATCACAGTTCCTTCCTCCTCATCACCTCTCTCTCCATCATCACAGTTTCCCTCCTCTCCCCATCATCACAGTTCCTCTCCCCTCATCTCAGTCTCTTTCTCTCCCCATCATCACCCCTCTCCTTCTTCTCCCCACCGTCACAGTCTCCCTCCTCTCCCCATCATTACAGTCTCCCTCCTCTCCCCATCATCACAGATTCCCTCCTCTCCCCATCACCCCCCCCCCTCCCCGCCTCCCCCTACTCCCCACCAACCCAAGGAGTCGGCTAAGTGATGCAGCAAGATGTCCGCGCTCGTGTCACGCCGAAATGATGTCGGTTATGGGTCGTTGTCGCCGCATTCACGACTCACTCACGACCAATCACCGGCGGCCGCTATGACTCCGCTCACTCGCGCAGTTCACGGGAGAATAATTATTTACCAGCACCACTGTTCTTTTCTGTTTGTTTCTTTCTCGTGTATGTTTGACTTCATTGGGTCGAATCACACACACACACACACACACACATACATGAGTGTGTGTGTGTGTGTGTGCGTGTGTGTGTGTGTTTGTGTGTGTGTGTGTGTGTGTGTGTGTGTGTGTGTGTGTGACTGTGTGTGTGTGTGGTCATATAGGCCAATATCACTTTTCTTTTCTACGGAAATTACCGTAAAAACAAATATGTCAACAAAGTGATTTAACTCCTCCTCTTCCTCCTCCTCCTCTTCAATTTTATCCTCGTTGTCTTTGGATATTTCCCTCAGTAGTGTCCCACAAGTTCATCGGCTGCCCAATCCATTGCTCTGTAGCATGTCTGACTGCAAAAAACACATCTATGGTAAGGCAGCCAGGAATTAAGTATGGTAAAATTCTTAGATTTTGCTCTGTTGCCATTGTCCTTAAATAAAGAGGCAATGATAACTATATGGAGCTCCAGTGGGATTCCTACAAACCATACGACTGCTATTGTAGTATCCATGGCCCAAAACCATCACGCTCCTTACACTATCCAGGTTGGACCATGTCATGTCCAGTAGCCACGTCCGCATTGGTCACAACAGGCACATCCCGTGAGCTACTGCCGACTCTTGACTGGTCGAGACCGGACACCAAGCAATGATCTCATCGTAGGCTTCCTAGTTCACAAATTCTTGGCCCACTACTGGCCTCCTTACTATCCAGGATCTGGAAATTTGGTTTGACATATCTCATTAGGCAGCCAGCAAGCAAGGACATATTCAGTGTCCTCCGCCGACTGGGGAGATCCCCGGCTCCCCAGTACAACCCCACCTCAACATCATTTCACCTGCAGCCCCCAGCCAACACAGCTGGAACGCTCAACCTACACATTGCGCTCAGTGGCTTTCTCGACGCCTTCAGTAGTGGGCGGGGTGCCCGTGAGTTGCTTTTGGGAGGCTCAATCGAGAGCTCCAGTGCCAACAGTTTGCTGATGTGTTATCTTCATCGCTTTTTATGTCTCCCCCCCCCCCCCTTCTTGCCCTTCACATTTATAACGTAAGCTAACAGCACTGAGGGTGGTTCTTGGTTTTAAGAACATGGGAGAAGATATATTATTCTGCCATATTCAAAAGGCTTTGTTCTCATCAAGTATCTTGTATATCTCTTTATTGTTTTCAAAATAACTAATCCCAATGAAACCTTTCCTTTGATCTGATTATGGAATATGCAGGTCTGTCACTACGTACTTCAGTTGTGCTGCCAGTAAGGGAATCAAGAGCCAATATTTGTTATTTAAAACTGATTGTAGCAACGTTGGTATTTTAGTCGGGCCGTGATGATTATATTTCCACTAAGCTGTAGAATCGTGTACTGAAGGGGAGGAAAGTAAATTCTCAGGGTTATGCTAATAAAAAAAAAAAAAAAAAAAAAAAAAAAAAACGAAATGGTCATAGAAGCCACAGTATGCTCGATCTTGCGTGCAGGTATTTACAAACATCGCCTCACGTGGCTACACAACAGATGGACGCCTCGGATAACATGTTATTCTATCTGTCGACACCATCTCAAGAGAGGGATGCCGACGTTTACTCTCCCGCGGCCGTGAATACGAAAAACAAAAAGAAATTTAAGGACAAGATGTTCGTATTATCCCCGGTCTGCTCGGTATCACGCCCTCCAAAAAGGAGTCGGTGGATGAAGAGTAGTCATCTGCGTTGTCATTATCATTCTCGTAATCATGATTATTATCATTATAATTATTATCATTATCAGCATCATTATCATTATCATCATCAGCAGCAGCAGCGTTATCATTATAATTATCAGTATTATTACCACCATGCTCATATTCCTTATCATTATTATTATCCTTATTAACTCTTCGTTGGTTCATAATTGATATATTAATAATAATAATAATAATAATGATAATAATAATAATAATGATAATAATAATAATAATAATAATAATGATAATAATAATAATAATAATAATAATAATAATGATAATAATAATAATAATAATGATAATAATAATAATAATAATGATAATAATAATAATAATAATAATATTAATAATAATAATAATAATAATGATA
>NC_061826.1:32098013-32100513 GCF_019202785.1 Penaeus chinensis | reverse complement strand
AATGAATAATGATAAAAAAACAAATACAAATTTACAATAGCAATTAGAGCAACGATAGAAAACAATAACAATAATAATGCTAGAAACAATAATAATGATAATCATAGATGTGATAATTATTATAACAATAATGATAACAATAATAATAATAATAATAATAATAATAGTAATAATAATAATACTGATAAAAACAATGATAATAGTAATAATGATAACAATGTTAAAATGATGATAATTTTTATCATAGTGATAATAATAATAATATTTGTTATCATTATTATTATTATTATCATTATTATTATTATTATAAAATCAATAGTAATAATAGCAGTAATGATAATAAAAAAATAGACTAGTAATAATAACAAAAACAATAACAATGATAAAAACAATAATGATGACAATAATAAAGATAATAATAATAAGAACAACAACAATAGTAATAATAATAATGATAATGATGATACTGATGATGATAATAACAATAAAGAAAATATTGGTAATGATGATTGTAACAATAATTATAGCAATGGTGATTATAATGATGGTGATAATAATAATGAAAATAACAGTAGTATTAGAAATCCTACTACTAATAATAATAGCAAGGATAATGATAATGCTAATGATAATAATGATACTGTATATGAATATAATGATACTTAATATGATAATAATGATACTGTATATAAAAATAATGATACTAAATATGATAATAATGATACAAAATGTGATAATAATGATGACGATCGTAATTGTAGTAGTAGTAGAAATAATAATAATAATAATGATAATAATAATAATAATAATAATAATAATAGTAATAATAAGTAGTAGTAATAATAATAATGATAATGAGAGTAATGATTATAATATTAATATTGATAATAATTATAGTAACAACAATAATAATGATAACATTAGTGATAATAGGGATAATAATAATAAGGGTTATTGTCATTATCATTATTTTTATCATTATTATCAATATTACTACTAGTACTATTATTATTGATATTATTATTATTATTATTATTATTATTATTATTATTATTATTATCATTATTGATATCACCCTTATTATTATGAAGATGATGATGACGATGACGATGGTGATGATGGTAATATGATATCCAATAAGATCAAATAATAACAGTAATGATAATAAAGATAATAGTGATAACTTGAATGATAAAGATAAAAACAATTATATTGAAAAAGAGGATAATGATGATGATAATGATAACAATAATAATGATAATAATAATAATAATAATAATAATAATAATAACAATAATGATAATGTTAATAACGATAATAACAATGGTAACAACAACAGTAATAATAAGGATAGTGACAATGATATAAAGAAAACAAAGAGTGGTAAGTATAATGATAACAGAAACAATAAAAACACTAATAAAACAATAACAGTGTAATACAATAATAATAACTGTAATAATGATAATAATAATGACAATAATGATATTAATGATAATAGTGTTACCACTACTACTTCTACAATTGCTGCTACTAATGATAACGATGATGATGAGGATGATAATGATGATGAGGATGATGATAATAATAATAATAATAATAATAATAATAATAATAATAATAATAATAATAATAATAATAATAATAATGATAACAATTATAATAATAATGATACTAATAATGATTACAGTAATAATAATAATAATATCATTAATAATATTGATAATAATAATGATATCAATCATAATGATAATTATATTATTACTAATAGCAACGATAACAATAACAAGAATGACAGTAGCTATGAAGAACAGCGACGATAGTTATCGTTAGTGATTAATATAAACAAACATGTACTATTAGAGAATACAGATATCGTTGAACCTATAGACAACTGACCCAACCAGCCCCCTCCAACGACACGATAAACAAAACAGATGTAAACAACCATAGCGTGAAGGGAACTCTTTCATGCATACACTGCTGAATTTATGTGAATAGCTCATGTCAGGGGCCTGATAACAGTCCTATATGCACGACACGGTGTTTTGATGCGACTTATCTTACGTCATTTTGGTTCGTTCACCCTCTGTCTATCTGATTTGCAGTTCCTCTCTCTTTCTTCTCTCTCTTTTCTCTCTCTTTCTGTCTTTGTCTCTGTATCTCTCTCTCTCTCTCGCTCTCTATGTCTCTGCCTCTCTCTCGTTTTCTCTCTCTCTCTCTCGCTCTCTATGTCTCTGTGTCTCTCTCGTTTTCTCTCTCTTACTCTCTCTCTCACACACACACACACACACACACACACACACACACACACACACACACACACACACACACATATATATATATATATATATATATATATATATATATATATATATATATATATATATATATATATATATATATATATACTGTGTATCTGTATATGTGTATATATAATATATATATATATATATATATATATATATATATATATACATATATATATATATAATATATA
>NC_061826.1:32083013-32085513 GCF_019202785.1 Penaeus chinensis | reverse complement strand
GTAACCTTAATCAAATACGATTAAGAGTAGACATTTTTTATATGGTAATGGTTCTTTAAAATGGGGAATAGTTCGGACGCTGACGAAGCATCCTTCTCTGCAAGTGTCCGAATCATCATCCTAAATCTACAGCAGTGAATAATAGGAGACCTGAAGCCTCGCACGAGATATTTGAAAGCTTGGCTCGGACGGATATATTTGCCTCATTTATCACTGATCCACTGTGGTAATGATTTAGCTGCCGGCCATACTCAGTGAGTTAGACCGTGCAAAAGAAACAAGAAACACAAGAAATTTGCCTGCTCATAAAATAAAAGAATAAAAAAATCATGTTATGGTTAAGACCAATTTATTGAAAATGTGTTTATCAAATGCTTTGTTATGGGGGGTTTACACGAGCGTTTGTTTCATCAATAACTTCTCCACTTCCTTCATCTTCCGAGTTTGCATAATTTACTACTTGGTCGGAAGTAGAAGCGCACGATAAATATCGTTCGGAAATCGGCGAAAGGGCAAGAGAGTCTGTAGTCCGCTAAGAAAGGAATGCTCGACTGCATAAATGATAATAATAATATTTATTTCATTTGTTATTATTTTTAAACAGATTTTATATACTTATTATTTTTTTTTTTTTCCTATAATCCTTATATTATCTTTACGTGGAGTAGCCGTGATGTTATCATTTTTTACATGCGCGTGTCCTCCAAGATTTTGCTGCAGATTATGATACATACCTTTACTATTACTTCTGTGTAACTACGAAGGAACCCACATACGTCCTTTTAGCAATCGTTGAGCCTCCATTTCTACAGCAAATGACAAATAACCTGCGAGAGGTCATTCTCATTCATACCTTTTATACATTTGTCAACATGAACGCGGTTCATTGTAATTATTATCATTATAATCATTATTATCATGTCTTCTTCTTATTATTATTATATTATTATTATTATCGTTATTGTTTTGTATTAGTATTATTATTAGTAGTAGTATTATTAGCAGTAGTATTACTATTATTTTCTTTTTATTACCAATATCATTATTATTATTATTATTATTATCATTATTTTTATCATTATTATTATTATTATTATTATTATTATCGTTATTTATTATTAGTAGTAGTAGTAGTAGTGTATCATTATCATTATTATTGCTGTTGTTATTATTACTACCATCATGATAAAATCTATCATGAAGAAATCAAAATTATTATTGTTACTATTATTTCGTAGTTGTAGCTGTAGTAGTAATATTAGTATCACTGTTAATCTCATTATTATTATTGTTATTATTATTATTATTATTATTATTATTATTATTATTATTATTATTATTATTATCATTATTGTCATTACTTGTATTATTATCACCAATATTATTATCATTATTGTTATCAATAGTATTTATATAACATTTATTATTATTATTATGATTGTTATTATCATTATTATTATTATTATTATTATTATTATTATTATTATCATTATCATTATCATTATCATTATCATTATTATTATTATTATTATCATTACTATTATTATCATTATTATTATTATCATCATTATTATTATCATTACCATTACTATTATCATTATGGTTATCATTATCATTTTTATAACATTTATTATTATTATTATCATTATCATTATTGTTATTATTATTATTATCATTATTGTTATTATTATTATTATTATTATTATTATTATTATTACCGCCTTTATAATTATTACTGTTACTATTATTTTTACTGCTTAAATATCATCATGTTTTTCTATTATCATTATTGTTCGCATTTTTATGTTTATTACATTTAATATCATAATTATTATTATTATCATGATTATTATTATTATTATTACAATTAGTATTATCATTATCACTGCCTTTATCATTATTACTGTTACTGTTAATTTTACTTCTTAAATATCACTATGTTTTTTATTATTATTATTATCACTATTATAATCATTATTCCTTATTTACTACCATAGTTATCAATATTATCATTGTTATGGATTTAGTTATTTTTGTTATTGTTATTATTATTGTTATTGCTATTATCATAAATATTGTTGTTATTATTATTGTTTTTATAATATATATGTTGTCAAAATAATCAATGATTTTTTATGATCATCACAATTATTATCATTATTATCATTGTTTTTATTACTGTCATCATCATTAGTAGTAACAGTATCGTTATTTTTATGTTCGTACTTTTTGTTATCATTATCATTATGGTGATGGTGATGATGCTGACGATGATTTTCATTGTTATTGTTATCATTACCATTATTATTATCATTATTATTATTATTATTATTATTATTATTATTATTATTATTATTATTATTATTATTATTATCATTATTATTATTATTATCATTATTATTATCATTATCATTATTATCATTACTATTATTACAATTATTATTATTACTATTATTATTATTAACATTATCATTATTTTTGTTATTATCATTATTATCAT
>NC_061826.1:32035513-32038013 GCF_019202785.1 Penaeus chinensis | reverse complement strand
TAAAAATTTTTTAAGTGATTATCAGAACAAACTACTAACGTTTCCCAGCTGTGCGTGTATCTATTCTTTAACGTTCCTTCCACCTGTTTCAGTTTACTTTGACAATAACCAACCTAGACTATTCCATAACCAGCCCACAGCTCTTATCCCCGGCCACCAAGGTAATGAAATGGAAAGAAAAAGACAACACATATATAAGACTTGAGATCATCTTCGGAAAATCTATGAGTGAGAACAAACAGACGTGAAACATTGGATCTTTACTTCGAACCCTCATACATCAGTATTCACTTACCAAATGCTGCCGGGTCTTGGCTCTGTCTTCCTAACGAGGTCTGGGAAACTCCAGCTGGCGAGGGAGAGAGAGAGAGGGAGAGACGACCGGCGACCCTAGAGGTGCTCTGACACTGACGAATTGTAGTAAGTTCTATATATATCCACTTACATAGCTGTTTTTTCCATTTGTGTCTTAGGACTTGAACTCTTTGGATAATTGTTGAGTATTTCTACAGAAAAAGGACAGAATTTAAACAGAAAGTGACGTTGATCTTAATACAAGGGAACTGAAATACCCAAACAAAGTCTAGCAGTGTAAAACTGTTTCTTCAATGGACAGCCATCAGTAGCACTGCAAATACATATAGTTGATCCGCAAAATTATAAGTAAACAGTAGACACTCCTTATATCAACAATGCTGAAGATAATCAGAACCATTCGTACGGCGCTGGAACTATAAAAGAAAAGAACCATAGTAGAACGATTATTAGAAGATCCTATATCTCACCTTCAAGGAATTCCAGGTAGGATCAAGATGTCCCTCAATTCTGACAAAAGGATTCCTCGCTAATCTAAGATTATTCCTGGCCAGAGAATGATAACTAATTTGCTGGTCGTCGTATCAAATATTGAGCTGGAGCAGGTAGAAGCCCCCAAGTCTCCTGCGACCTGCGGTAAAGGAGGGGGGGAAGGGGAGTAATGGATGAAGGAGAGGATGAAGGGAAGAGGGAGAATGAGGGGAAGAAGAGGAGAGAGGACAGGAGAGGAAAGAGGTAAAATGTGAATAAGGGGAAGTAATGTAGGAAGGAGAGGATGAAAGGAAGAAATATAGAAGCGGAGAGAGGAAAGGAGAGGAAGGTAAGAGAGGAAAGAGGTAACAAGCGAATAAGGGGAGGATAAAAGGAAGAGGGAGAAAGAAGGGAAGTGGGGACAGGGAAGGAGAGGTATGGGAGAATAAGGAGAGTAATGAGTGAAGGAAGAAGTAATGAACGAAGGAGAGGATGAAAGGAACAGGGAGAAAGAGGGGACATGGAAGAAGAAGAATGACAGAAGGGAAAGAAGCAATGGGAGAATAAGGGGAAGAAGTAATGAATGAGGAAGGGAGGGAAGCAGGGTAAGAAGAGGAGAGACGAACGGAAAGGAATGGGAGAAAGGAAAGAGGTAATGGGCGAATAAAGGGAAAAGTAATGAATGAAGGAGAGGATGAAAGAAGAGAAGAAGTGAAGAAAATATAAACTCAGTGGGGAATAACAGTAGAAGAAAAAAATGAATGAAGGAAGAGGGAGAAATGAGGAAAGAGGAGAAGAATGAGAACGCAGAGAAGCAGAGAAAGAGGAAACGAAGAGCAGGATAGCAGGAGGAGGGAATAATAAGCAGAATAAGAGTAAGGGAGGAAGGAGAAAGGTAGGAGAGGAGTATTGATTGAAAGAGGATGAGAAGAGGGAGAAAGATGGGAAGAAGTAAAAAGAGGAAAGGAGAGGAGTGGGAAAGAGGGATGAGGTAATAGCATAAAACAAGAAGAGGAAGAAATATTGAATATGAGAGAGGTTAATGATTAGAAGGAGAGAAAGAGAAGGGAGAGCGAGGAAGAAAAGAGAGAGAGAGAGAGAGGAGGGAGAGAGAGGAAGAAAAGAGAGAGAGAGAGAGAGAGAGAGAGAGAGAGAGAGAGAGAGAGAGAGAGAGAGAGAGAGAGAGAGAGAGTAATAAAAATGGGATAGAAATATAAAAGAACGGAGTGCATAAGATAATTGGGATAGAGGGGAGAATCAAATTGAAGAGAGGAAAGATGGAATAAAAGGAGGGGGAAGAGAGGAAGCGAGAGTTAAAATGATGAGAGAAGGGGGGACAGGAAAAGAAGAGGGAGGAAGGAGAGGAACAGGAGAGTGGAAGAAGGGAGACAGGAGAGAGAGAGAGAGAGAGAGAGAAAAGTGAGTGATGGAAATTTACAAGGAGAGTGTAGAGAGAGAGAAGCGGTAAAAACGAGAGAAAAGAAAGGAGAAAAGTGGAAAAGAGAAAATAAATAGGCGATGAAAAGTTTAGGATTTTCAAGGATTTTTAGCCACGCCTTCGACATACGCTGTAATTGAATCGCCAACTTCTCCGGAACAAAAATAGCTGCCTGTAAGATATGTGGCAAAAGTTCACGGTAGTGCGTATGCTAATTTAATCTACGGTAATTGCCGCCCTAAAATAAAAGAGTTACCTTCATTCGTTTAAAGTTAA
>NC_061826.1:32020513-32023013 GCF_019202785.1 Penaeus chinensis | reverse complement strand
CTGTATCCTTGTACTTCAAGTCATTGTAGAGGGCTGTTCTGAGTTCTACTATGTGCTGCTCGCAGTCTACATCGATCTCATGGTTGCATTCTTGAGATATGGGAATCCCTGAAAGGAATGCTGATAAATACTGCGTTAAGAGCAAACTTAAGTACTGGTACTGAAAGTAATGCTGGAACATGTCTATACTCCATCCTATAAAATCAAGAGTCTGAAGGAGCTGTGCTGTGTCCAAGTTTTTCGACAAGTGCATGGTCTGGATAATAGATGAACCTATTACCTAAAGTTTGTGAAAGCAACATTGGGTAATATGAAGGTCTTGACTTTGCTGATAGTGCTGACATCTCATCTGAGTCGCTACAGACCCCAGTGGCATATTTTAATGCATTTAGCAATGAGACAAACCCCTAAAGTCTAAATGTCTCCTGGACCAAGACCACGATTCAGGACTTTAATTGTGCTGTTCACGACTCCGCCCCGTCAGACCAAAAGGTCAGTAGATGCTGGTGCCTGTACAGAAAGACCAAGCGACAGGTTCGCCATATGAAAGAAAACAATTTATTTTGTGCATTGGAGTCACATCTTGACGCCTTTTGCGACAATTCTTGCATTTGATTAGGATGTCCATTCGGTAGGACCATGCGTCCAACAAATGTTTGCATCATGAGACCTGCATAGTACAGCCAGCTCTACTCACTGAAAAAGATCTCGCCCATCAGATAATCTACTCTTGAGACAACTCAGGGTGAAGGAGGTCCGTGTGTAGTGGATGGGTATGCATCTACTACTTGAACTGGTCTATATCTCTTTATGGAGTGTTTGTAGTGAGTGTGAGTTCCCACTGGTATGGCTGGGTGCTGTAGTTGAAGTGGAGATCAACGGGGGAGGTGGAGAGGCTCCTCAGTTTGCTAAGGACTGGGCTTCAGGTTGCAGGGGTCGTGCTACTACACCTGTAACAAAGTGTTTATGGATGTATGTATTTATGTAGCTATATATCTATGTATAAGAATTATTTCCCCTAAAGGGAAACTGGTAAAAATTAAATCAGTAAATCACTATCTCAGGTTTTTTGCAGATAAGAATTTTTTTACCAGTGAACTCTTTTTCTTATGCATTTCCTTAACCCTCTTCCCTCCCTTTCTCTGTCTCTCTACCTTCTTCCTTTTAGTTTTCCCAACAAAGCACAGAGGGAAACGCAATGCAACAGAGTATTAAAAATTTCAAATATTCAGTGATAATAGTAATGCGAATAATAATAACTATAATAAAAACATTAATAATGATAATGATAACGATGATAATGATAATAATGATGATGATTACTATGATAATGATTATGATGATAGTGCTAATAATAATGATAATAATAATAATGATAATAATAATATTATTGTTGTTGTTGTTGTTATTATTATTATCAGCATTATTATCATTGTTGTTGTTATTGTTATTATTATTATTATAATTATAATGATAATGATAACAATAATAATGATAATGATAATGATAATGATAATGATAATGATGATGCTAATGATAACAATAACAATAATGATAATTACAGAAATAATGATAATGATAACAACAGCAACATCAATAATAATAATGACAGTGATAATAATGGTGATTGAAATATTTATATTTATAATAATAATAATAATAAATACAAAAATAGCAATTATAATGAAAAAGTAATTATAATACTAATACTAATAGTATTAGTTATAATCAGATTAATGATAATGATAATAATGATAACAGTATCAATAATACTAATAAAAATATAAGGAAAAAGAAATGAAAAAAACAAATAGATAAAACAGAGACGAAAATCAAAATAAAATATGAAAAATAAGGACATAGATAGATGAAAATAAATATAGAAATAAGAATAAAAATAACCATAAAACGACAACGAATTAGAATATTAAAAGAAATATAAATAAAATAAAATAATAATAATAAAAACTAGAATGAAAATAAATAAAGATAATGAAAAATAAAGATAACGATAAGAAATAGAAAAATAAAATTGATAAAAGAAATAGGTAACACGTAATAGTAATACTGATGCTGATAGTAATAATAATAGAATAATAATAATCATAAATACAAAAGTTATAATGACAATAACAAAACCAATCTTAATAATAATAAAAAATAATAGTAATAATAACAATAATAATAATATTAATGATAATGATGATAATAATAATAATAATAATAATAATAATAACAATAATGAATAATCATGACAATGATGATAATGATAATAATGATAATGGTGATGATGATGAAATAATAATGATAATAATAATGATAATAATAATAATAATAATAATGATAATAATAATAACAATAATAATAATAAGGATCGTAATAAAAAGGATAAATATAACAACAATTTCTGTAAAACTAACTCCTTCCCTGGAACAGAATTCATGTATGTCTACCAAGCATTTGACAGCCATGCAAGCAAAAGACGCCTTTAATAGCTACG
>NC_061826.1:32003013-32005513 GCF_019202785.1 Penaeus chinensis | reverse complement strand
ACCGTTATTATCATCATTATAATTGCTATCAATGATAAGAATATTTCTATTATAATAATAGGGATTATTATTATCACTGTTATTGTTATTTTTATGATTATTATCCTCTTGTAACAGCTGTTGTAATAATAGGGATAATTATTATGGTGTATTAATGATGCATGATTTCCATCGTAAACCATATTGCATATTGTTGTTAAGTGCACCCGCCTGCATCCGCGTCTGGTTAAGGGATGATTAAAAACAAGTATATTATTAACGTACAATGGCTGCTGATGCTTTTATTGTTGCCTTTCTCTATCGTTTCCAAATAAAGGTACTACTATGCTCATACATACGTATACATGCATACACAGAGGGGAGGTGGAAGGATGGGAGCGGGAGAGGGAGAGGGAGAGGGAGAGGGAGGAGAGGGTACAGGAGAAAAATATATGGATTGTTAGAGAAACAGAGAGACAGACAGACAGAGAAAAATACAGTCAGACAGACAACCAACGTACAATGTACTTCTGATGTTTTTTTTGTTTGTTCCTTTTCTCTATCGTTTCCAAATAAAGGTACTTCTATGCTCATATATACGTATACATGCATACATAGAGAGTAGGTGGAAGGATGGGAGAGGGAGAGGGAGAGGGAGAGGGAGGAGAGGGTAAAGGAGAAAAATATATGGATAGTTAGAGAGACAGATAGACAGACAGACAGAGAAAAATACAGTCAGACAGACAACCAGATAGAGTGAGATGGGAGAGAGGGAGATAGAGACGAAATTATACCCATCGAATGCATTCTTACTGTGCCGTTAATTCCCTCTTATTAGATATCTAAACAGAAGAGAGAGATCAACAAGAATAAAATGAAAAAAGAAAATATAATGGAATGAAAAAAACTAATAATGGTACGAAAAACAAAATTCACGTCAGAGCTCTGACTTTGTGACCTGCATTTATTTCAGAACAAAAGATATCGCAAACATGTTTCGAATGCCTGCCGTTATAACAGTCGATGTTCCATGAAAAAACAAGCACATCCCTCTGTTTTTACGGCAACGGCAGAACGGGGGGCGGGGGAGACGGGGGGGATGTAAGGGAAGGGAAAAGGGGTCAGTTTTATGAGAAACTGTAAAAACAATACAAACTAGAGGCTGGCAAGCGGAAAATCGAAAGGCAGTGTAATGTCTGTGTACAGTTGGTGTACAGGTGAAACATCGCCCCGGTTGTTCTGGCAAGCTGGGGCGAGGGGGAGGGGGAGAGGTTCAGGGGAGCTGGTGGGGAAGGGGGGTAGAGGTTCAGGGGCAGAGGAGAGAATGAGAGATTAGGGAGAGTACGGGGAGAGAGAAGTTAGAGGCGGGAGGGAGAGGAGGGTGGTTTGAATATTAGGAGGGAAAAGAGGAAGGGAAGGGGTTGAGAAGCGGTTTAAATAGTAGAAATGAGGGCTTAGAGAGGAGAGAGGAGAGGGAGTAAAGGAAGGGGAAGGAAAGAATGGAAAAGGGGTGCATGATAGGAAGTGGAGAGGAGAAGGGTTTATGGCATCAGAGGGAGGGAAGTAGATGGGTAAAAAGAGGAGTTTTCAAAATTAGAAGGAAGGAATAGGTGAAGGGGAGGAAAGGGAAACAGAGGTGATGGGGGGGGGGGGGTGGATGGGATTAGATGGAGTTCTGAATAACAAGCTAGGCAAAGGGGCGCTGGAAAGGGAATTAGAAAAGGGCAAAGGAAGGGTTTTGCATAATGGGCAACGAGAAGGTAAAGCTTCTCAAAAGTGTAGCGACCCAAGAGGAAAGAAGGAGAGTGGACAACGAAAGAGAGGGAAGGAAAAAGTGTTTTAATGATGGGGAATAAGGGATAATATGGGATTGTAAGGAAGATACCTATTTGTGAAGTTCCTCTCAAGGTAAATCGGGATAAGGAGAGAACGTACTCTAAGTTATGGATAAAAAGTACAAAGTAAAAACAAAGAGAAAAAAAAGAAAAACATGATTAAAACTTTTATGAAAGTCAAATGTCAGAGTTGATAAAACAGTGACCTCTTTTTAGCGTGATGTTCATAAAAGCATGCAGATTCCAGCCATCAGAGAGAACCGTTAGATTAATCTAGCCCTATGGCGTTTACATTTATGTTCTATACATTAAATTAATTGGCTACTGCGCCTAAATACCGTTATCTCTCTCTCTCTCTCTCTCTCTCTCTCTCTCTATCTATCTATCTATCTATCTATCTATCTCTCTATCTATCTCTCTCTCTCTCTGTGTGTGTGTGTGTGTGTGTGTGTGTGTGTGTGTGTGTGTGTGTGTGTGTGCATATATAGTAAAGAGGTATGGACATCAGCCTATCTCTTTTCGGAACCTGACGAGCGCCCGAAGCGAGTGCGTCCTCGCAGCAGCAAAACCTTTGAAGAGGCATCGTGTTTCATATCCCGTCGGATGCAAATGCTGATGGCCATTATAGCCTTGTTTGTCTAGGATCATAGCCAGTCGCGTGCTCTTTTCCTGTCTGGCGGACTGGC
>NC_061826.1:31988013-31993013 GCF_019202785.1 Penaeus chinensis | reverse complement strand
TGATTAATTTTAGTTGTCGAGAAACCAAGCTGATGAAACTTAGCAGTCGAGAAACCAAGCTGGTTAAACTTAGTTATCAAGGTGATGAAACTTAGCTAGCAGGAGACCAAGCTGATTAAGCTTAGTTGTCAAGAAACCAAGCTGATGAAGCTTTGCTGTCAGGAGACCAAGCTGAGGAAACTTTGCTGTCAGGAGACCAAGCTGATTCAACTTAGTTGCCAGGAGACCAAGCTGATTACCTTTGGCTGCCAGGAAGCGAAAAAATGAAACTTAGCTGGCAGAAGACCAAGCTGATTAAACTTAATCAGGAGACCAAGCTGATTAGCTTTAGCTGCCAGGAGACGAAAAAATGAAACTTAGCTGGCAGGAGATCGAGCTGATAAAACTTAGCAGCAAGAAACCAAGCTGATTAAACTTAGTTGCCAGGAGACCAAGCTGATTAGCTTTAGCTGCCAGGAGACGAAAACATGAAACTTAGCTGGCAGGAGACCGAGCTGATGGAACTTAGCTGTCAAGAAACCAAGCTGATTAAACTTAGTTGCCAGGAGACCAAGCTGATTAAACTTAGTTGCCAGGAGACCAAGCTGATTAAACTTAATCAGGAGACCAAGCTGATTAGCTTTAGCTGCCAGGAGACGAAAAAATGAAACTTAGCTGGCAGGAGACCGAGCTGATGGAACTTAGCTGTCAAGAAACCAAGCTGATTAAACTTAGTTGCCAGGAGACCAAGCTTATTAAACTTAGTTGCCAGGAGACCAAGCTGATTAAACTTAATCAGGAGACCAAGCTGATTAGCTTTAGCTGCCAGGAGACGAAAAAATGAAACTTAGCTGGCAGGAGATCAAGCTGATAAAACTTAGCTGTCAAGAAACCAAGCTGATTAAACTTAGTTGCCAGGAGACCAAGCTGATTAAACTTAGTTGCCAGGAGACCAAGCTGATGAAACTTAGTTGCCAGGAGACCAAGCTGATTAAACTTAGTTGCCAGGAGACCAAGCTGATGAAACTTAGTTGCCAGGAGACCAAGCTGATTAAACTTAGTTGCCAGGAGACCACCTTATTAGCTTTAGTTGCCAGGAGACCAAGCTGATGAATTTTAGTTGCCAGGAGACCAATCTGATGAAACTTAGTTGCCAGGAGACCAAGCTGATGAAACTTAGTTGCCAGGAGACCAATCTGATGAAACTTAGTTGCCAGGAGACCAAGCTGATTAAACTTAGTTGCCAGGAGACCAAGCTGATTAAACTTAGTTGCCAGGAGACCAAGCTGATGAAACTTACTGGCAGGAGACCAATCTGACTAAACATAGCTGCCATGAAACCAAGCTGATTAAACTTTGCTGTCAAGAAACCAAGCTGATTAAACTTAGGTGCCAAGAAACCAAGTTGATTAAATTAAGCAGTCAGGAAACCCACATGAATAACACATGTTTTAGATCTACTTCCTATGCACAATCAATAAAGTTTCTATAGACATCAATTTCTAACTCACAGCTAGAAATTTACACATTTACTGATTGTACATTTGTCCGGAATGATGCATGAGAGAGAGAGAGAGGAAGAAAGAGAGAGGGAGATAGAGGTGTTCGTGTGTGTGTTTGTGTATATGCATGTGTGCGTGAATGTGTATGTATATGTATGTAAGCATATTTGTGTGGGTGTGTGAATACGAACACATATCCTGCCCACCAAGACACAACTAAGCCATATCTATGTGTTTATCTGTCTATCTATCTATGTGTTTATCTGTCTATCTATCTATGTGTTTATCTGTCTATCTATCTATGTGTTTATCTGTCTATCTATCTATGTGTTTATCTGTCTATCTATCTATGTGTTTATCTGTCTATCTATCTATGTGTTTATCTGTCTATCTATCTATGTGTTTATCTGTCTATCTATCTATGTGTTTATCTGTCTATCTATCTATGTGTTTATCTGTCTATCTATCTATGTGTTTATCTGTCTATCTATCTATGTGTTTATCTGTCTATCTATCTATGTGTTTATCTGTCTATCTATCTATGTGTTTATCTGTCTATCTATCTATGTGTTTATCTGTCTATCTATCTATGTGTTTATCTGTCTATCTATCTATGTGTTTATCTGTCTATCTATCTATGTGTTTATCTGTCTATCTATCTATGTGTTTATCTGTCTATCTATCTATGTGTTTATCTGTCTATCTATCTATGTGTTTATCTGTCTATCTATCTATGTGTTTATCTGTCTATCTATCTATGTGTTTATCTGTCTATCTATCTATGTGTTTATCTGTCTATCTATCTATGTGTTTATCTGTCTATCTATCTATGTGTTTATCTGTCTATCTATCTATGTGTTTATCTGTCTATCTATCTATGTGTTTATCTGTCTATCTATCTATGTGTTTATCTGTCTATCTATCTATGTGTTTATCTGTCTATCTATCTATGTGTTTATCTGTCTATCTATCTATGTGTTTATCTGTCTATCTATCTATGTGTTTATCTGTCTATCTATCTATGTGTTTATCTGTCTATCTATCTATGTGTTTATCTGTCTATCTATCTATGTGTTTATCTGTCTATCTATCTATGTGTTTATCTGTCTATCTATCTATGTGTTTATCTGTCTATCTATCTATGTGTTTATCTGTCTATCTATCTATGTGTTTATCTGTCTATCTATCTATGTGTTTATCTGTCTATCTATCTATGTGTTTATCTGTCTATCTATCTATGTGTTTATCTGTCTATCTATCTATGTGTTTATCTGTCTATCTATCTATGTGTTTATCTGTCTATCTATCTATGTGTTTATCTGTCTATCTATCTATGTGTTTATCTGTCTATCTATCTATGTGTTTATCTGTCTATCTATCTATGTGTTTATCTGTCTATCTATCTATGTGTTTATCTGTCTATCTATCTATGTGTTTATCTGTCTATCTATCTATGTGTTTATCTGTCTATCTATCTATGTGTTTATCTGTCTATCTATCTATGTGTTTATCTGTCTATCTATCTATGTGTTTATCTGTCTATCTATCTATGTGTTTATCTGTCTATCTATCTATGTGTTTATCTGTCTATCTATCTATGTGTTTATCTGTCTATCTATCTATGTGTTTATCTGTCTATCTATCTATGTGTTTATCTGTCTATCTATCTATGTGTTTATCTGTCTATCTATCTATGTGTTTATCTGTCTATCTATCTATGTGTTTATCTGTCTATCTATCTATGTGTTTATCTGTCTATCTATCTATGTGTTTATCTGTCTATCTATCTATGTGTTTATCTGTCTATCTATCTATGTGTTTATCTGTCTATCTATCTATGTGTTTATCTGTCTATCTATCTATGTGTTTATCTGTCTATCTATCTATGTGTTTATCTGTCTATCTATCTATGTGTTTATCTGTCTATCTATCTATGTGTTTATCTGTCTATCTATCTATGTGTTTATCTGTCTATCTATCTATGTGTTTATCTGTCTATCTATCTATGTGTTTATCTGTCTATCTATCTATGTGTTTATCTGTCTATCTATCTATGTGTTTATCTGTCTATCTATCTATGTGTTTATCTGTCTATCTATCTATGTGTTTATCTGTCTATCTATCTATGTGTTTATCTGTCTATCTATCTATGTGTTTATCTGTCTATCTATCTATGTGTTTATCTGTCTATCTATCTATGTGTTTATCTGTCTATCTATCTATGTGTTTATCTGTCTATCTATCTATGTGTTTATCTGTCTATCTATCTATGTGTTTATCTGTCTATCTATCTATGTGTTTATCTGTCTATCTATCTATGTGTTTATCTGTCTATCTATCTATGTGTTTATCTGTCTATCTATCTATGTGTTTATCTGTCTATCTATCTATGTGTTTATCTGTCTATCTATCTATGTGTTTATCTGTCTATCTATCTATGTGTTTATCTGTCTATCTATCTATGTGTTTATCTGTCTATCTATCTATGTGTTTATCTGTCTATCTATCTATGTGTTTATCTGTCTATCTATCTATGTGTTTATCTGTCTATCTATCTATGTGTTTATCTGTCTATCTATCTATGTGTTTATCTGTCTATCTATCTATGTGTTTATCTGTCTATCTATCTATGTGTTTATCTGTCTATCTATCTATGTGTTTATCTGTCTATCTATCTATGTGTTTATCTGTCTATCTATCTATGTGTTTATCTGTCTATCTATCTATGTGTTTATCTGTCTATCTATCTATGTGTTTATCTGTCTATCTATCTATGTGTTTATCTGTCTATCTATCTATGTGTTTATCTGTCTATCTATCTATGTGTTTATCTGTCTATCTATCTATGTGTTTATCTGTCTATCTATCTATGTGTTTATCTGTCTATCTATCTATGTGTTTATCTGTCTATCTATCTATGTGTTTATCTGTCTATCTATCTATGTGTTTATCTGTCTATCTATCTATGTGTTTATCTGTCTATCTATCTATGTGTTTATCTGTCTATCTATCTATGTGTTTATCTGTCTATCTATCTATGTGTTTATCTGTCTATCTATCTATGTGTTTATCTGTCTATCTATCTATGTGTTTATCTGTCTATCTATCTATGTGTTTATCTGTCTATCTATCTATGTGTTTATCTGTCTATCTATCTATGTGTTTATCTGTCTATCTATCTATGTGTTTATCTGTCTATCTATCTATGTGTTTATCTGTCTATCTATCTATGTGTTTATCTGTCTATCTATCTATGTGTTTATCTGTCTATCTATCTATGTGTTTATCTGTCTATCTATCTATGTGTTTATCTGTCTATCTATCTATGTGTTTATCTGTCTATCTATCTATGTGTTTATCTGTCTATCTATCTATGTGTTTATCTGTCTATCTATCTATGTGTTTATCTGTCTATCTATCTATGTGTTTATCTGTCTATCTATCTATGTGTTTATCTGTCTATCTATCTATGTGTTTATCTGTCTATCTATCTATGTGTTTATCTGTCTATCTATCTAT
>NC_061826.1:31955513-31958013 GCF_019202785.1 Penaeus chinensis | reverse complement strand
TTCACTCTTGCTCTTTCTCTCCTGCTCTTTCTCTTCCGTTCTTTCTCTCCTGCTCTTTCTCCTGCTTTATTTTACCCCTGCTCTTTCTATCCTGCTCTTTCTCTTCATTTCTTTCACTCCTGCTCTTTCTCTCCTGCTCTTTTTCTTCCTTTCTTTCACTCCTGCTCTTTCTCTTCCTTTCTTTCACTCATGATCTTTCTCTTCTGCTTTTTCTATTCCTTTCTTTCACTCCTGCTCTTTCTCTCCTCCTCATTTACTCCTGATCTTTCTCTCCTGCTCTTTTTCTTCCTGTCTTTCACTCCTGCTCTTTCTCTCTTGCTCTTTCTCTCCTGCTCTTTCTCTTCCTTGCTGTCACCCCTGTTCTTTAACTCCTGCTCTATCTCTCCTGCTCTTTTTCTCCTGCTCTTTCACTCCTGCTCTTTCTCTTCTGCTCTTTCTCTCCCGTACTTACTTTCCTGCTCTTTCTCTTCCGTTCTTACTTTCCTGCTCTTTCTCTCCTGCTCTTTCTCTCCTTCCTTTTCTCTTCTCTTATTCTCCTGATCTTTCTCGCCTGCTCTTTCTTTCCTGCTCTTTCCCTTCCGTTCTTACTCTCCTGCTCTTTATCTCCTGCTCTTTCACTCCTGATCTTTCTCTCCTGCTCTTTCTCTTCCGTTCTTTCTCTCCTGCTCTTTCTCTCCTGCTGTTTCTCTCCTGCTCTTTGTCTCCTTCTCTTTCTCTCCTGCTCTTTCCCTCCTGCTCTTTCTCTCCTGCTCTTTCTCTTCCGTTCTTTCTCCCTTGCTCTTTTTTTCCAACTCTTTGTCTCCTTCTCTTTCTCTTCTCCTCTTTCACTCCTCTTTCTCTCCTGCTCTTTCTTTCCTGTTCTTTCCCTCTTCCGTTCTTTCTCCCCTGCCATTTTTTTCCAACTCTTTGTCTCCTTCTCTTTCTCTTCTCCTCTTTCACTCCTCTTTCTCTCCTGCTCTTTCTCTTCCGTTCTTTTTTTCCTGCTCTTTCTCTTCCGTTCTTTCTCTTCTGCTCTTTCTCTTGCTTTATTTTACCCCTGCTCTTTCTATCCTGCTCTTTCTCTTCCTTTCTTTCACTCCTGATCTTTCTCTCCTGCTCTTTCTCTCCTGCTCTTTCTCTTCCTTTCTTTCACTCCTGCTCTTTCTCTCCTGCTCGTTATCTTCTTTTCTTTCACTCCTGCTCTTTCTCTCCTGCTCTTTCTCTTCCTTTCTTTCACTCCTGCTCTTTCTCTTCTGCTTTTTCTCTTCCTGTCGTTCACTCCTGCTCTTTCTCTCCTCCTCATTTACTCCTGCTCTTTCTCTCCTGCTCTTTCTCTTATGCTCTTTCTCTTCCTTTCTTTCACCCCAGCTCTTTCTCTCCTGCTCTTTCTCTTATGCTCTTTCTCTTCCTTTCTTTCACTCCTCCTCTTTCTCTCCTCCTCATTTACTCCTGATCTTTCTCTCCTGCTCTTTCTCTTCCTTTCATTCACCCCTCTCTTTCTCTTGCTATCTTTCACCCCTCTCTTTCTCTCCAGCTCTTTCTCTTCCGTTCTTTAACTCCTGCTCTTTCTCTTCCTTTCTTTCACTCTTGCTCTTTCTCTCCTGCTCTTTCTCTTCCGTTCTTTCTCTCCTGCTCTTTCTCCTGCTTTATTTTACCCCTGCTCTTTCTATCCTGCTCTTTCTCTTCATTTCTTTCACTCCTGCTCTTTCTCTCCTGCTCTTTTTCTTCCTTTCTTTCACTCCTGCTCTTTCTCTTCCTTTCTTTCACTCATGATCTTTCTCTTCTGCTTTTTCTATTCCTTTCTTCCACTCCTGCTCTTTCTCTCCTCCTCATTTACTCCTGATCTTTCTCTCCTGCTCTTTTTCTTCCTGTCTTTCACTCCTGCTCTTTCTCTCTTGCTCTTTCTCTCCTGCTCTTTCTCTTCCTTTCTGTCACCCCTGTTCTTTAACGCCTGCTCTATCTCTCCTGCTCTTTTTCTCTTGCTCTTTCTCTTCTGCTCTTTCTCTCCCGTACTTACTTTCCTGCTCTTTCTCTTCCGTTCTTACTTTCCTGCTCTTTCTCTGCTCTTTCTCTCCTTCCTTTTCTCTTCTCTTATTTTCCTGATCTTTCTCGCCTGCTCTTTCTTTCCTGCTCGTCCCCTTCCGTTCTTACTCTCCTGCTCTTTATCTCCTGCTCTTTCTCTCCTGCTCTTTCACTCCTGCTCTTTCTCTCCTGCTCTTTCTCTTCCGTTCTTTCTCTCCTGCTCTTTCTCTCCTGCTGTTTCTCTCCTGCTCTTTGTCTCCTTCTCTTTCTCTCCTGCTCTTTCCCTCCTGCTCTTTCTCTCCTGCTCTTTCTCTTCCGTTCTTTCTCCCCTGCTCTTTTTTTCCAACTCTTTGTCTCCTTCTCTTTCTCTTCTCCTCTTTCTCTCCTGCTCTTTCTTTCCTGTTCTTTCCCTCTTCCGTTCTTTCTCCCCTGCTCTTTTTTTCCAACTCTTTGTCTCCTTCTCTTTCTCTTCTCCTCTTTCACTCCTCTTTCTCTCCTG
>NC_061826.1:31935513-31940513 GCF_019202785.1 Penaeus chinensis | reverse complement strand
ACACATTTTGTTCTCTCTTTTTCCTCCTTACTTCATTCTTTGTTCCCCATTCTTCTATCTCTCGCTTTCCATTAACTATCACACACGCCATTATCTCTTTCTCCCCTCTATCCATCCCATTCTCTTTCAACATACTTTGTTATGATCTCTCCCCTTTTTTTCTCTTTTTGTATTTCCATGTCACATTTCATTCTCTCTATCCACATCTTCCTTTCTCCTTCTCGTATTCCTGTCACACACGTGATTTTTTTTTTCTCTCCACTTCTCCCATACGTCTGCAATACATTTCGTTCTCTTTGTCGCCTCTGTATTCCTATTCTCGTGTCATTCTTCATTCCACACCCCCCCCCCCCCTCATCCCCACCTCTCTCTCTCTTACCTCTCTATTTATTTTCTACCTTTTCATTTCATTTACACACTTCGCCCTTACCCTTCCCCCCCACGTTTCTCTCTCCCTCACCTACTACTATAAAGCGTCTCTCTTCTACCTCCTCTGTAAATCTAACTCATCTTTGAATTTTTGTCTCCTGTTTTATCTCTCACTCTCTTATTTCTCCAATACACTTCGGTTCTCTGTCCTTTGAATCTTCATGCTTTTTTTTTTTTCTATATCCTATCTATATCTAGCTCCTTAAGGTGTGTGTGTGTGTGTGTGTGTGTGTGTGTGTGTGTGTGTGTGTGTGTGTGTGTGTGTGTGTGTGTATCAATAGAAATGATATGTAAAACCAGATGTTTGGTCTGGTTCTGGTTGATGCATATCAGTCTGTCCATTCGTCTCTCTCTCTCTCTCTCTCTCTCTCTTCTCTCTCTCTCTCTCTCTCTCTCTCTCTCTCTCTCTCTCTCTCTCTCTCTCTCTCTCTCTCTCTCTCTCTCTCTCTCTCTCTCTCTCTCTTTCTCTTTCTCTCTCGCCCGCTCTCCGAATGCTCCCGAACTTCTAATATCAAATTTCGTGTACGTGATGTACCTGCCTTGTACCACATAATTTAAGGATGCGTGTGAGTGTGTGTGTGTGTGTGTGTGTGTGTGTGTGTGTGTGTGTGTGTGTGTGTGTGAGTGTGTGTGTGTGTGTGTTCTAATTTGTGCGTGTGCGATTCTTAAGCCCAGCCAAAACTCCGTACAAAAGGCAAGCAAACCCCTACCGAGCTCGATGCTGTTTTCCAGAAGGCATTAAGCTCCTCATTCACTCCCGTTTTAATCCCTTCTCCTTAGCAGTCGGCAAGCGTGGCATTTTTTTCCTCTCTCGTCGTTTCCTTGGCCTGGTGACACCTTGGGTATCTTCCGGCTCGTGATAAAAGCCAGTCTCTTGCCTTGTTAAGATTCTTGTTCCCAAAGCGAAGGGGCACTTTGGCAAACGCTTCTGTTCCTTGGCTTTGAGGCTGGCCTTTAGCGCTTTCGTAATTTCGTGCAGATTCTCTTTTTGTTTAAGGGTATTCAGAGACACACACACACACACACATATGTGTGTGTGTGTGTATGTGTGTGTGTGTGTGTGTGTGTGTGTGTGTGTGTGTGTGTGTGTGTGTGTGTGTGTGTGTGTGTGTTGCTTGCGACGTGGCACAGAAGGGCGATACATTGAACAGATCTCGCTTTCTCAGGGAGGACTGAAGAGAGCAGGTGCCTGAGGGGAGAGGATCAGGGTTGCCGGGATCCGTTTAGCACGTTAGAGGGCTGAGTGCAGGCTGCTCATCTCTCTCTCTCGGTCTGTCTGTGACTCCGTCTTTTTGCCTATCTGTCTCTCTTTCTGTCTCTCTACGTGTGTTTATATGTATATATATATATATATATATATATATATATATATATATATATATATATATATATATATTTATTATTTATTTATATGTATATATATAAATATATATATATATATATATACATATATATATACACAAAATGTGTGTGTGTGTGTGTGTATATGTGTGTATATATGAATGTGTGTGTTTTACACACACACACACACACACACACACACACATACACACACACACACACACACACACACTTACACATACACATACACACACATATATATATATTTATGAGTATGCATGTATGCATGTCTCTATCTGTGTGTGTGTGGCTGTGTGGGTGCACGCGCACACACACACACTGAAAGATAGATAGATTTATAGACAAATAGATAGTTATTTGCATAAGTTCCTCTCTTTAAAATCTGTAAAAAGCAACTCTTTGGCCATTAGTTTTAGTCTCAGCAACGAGGATAACCATTGAAAATGCATTGGCTTTATATAGGCGCATTGCCTCACGTCCTGTATTAGTAGAAGTAATCAGCGAGGCCGCGCACAATGGAAGAGGAATCCGGCTTGGCCCGGGCTTAAGCCTCGGCGGAGGACTTAGCTTGAGGATATATCAGGGCGGCGCTGGATTCCGAAATGGCTGTCCTGATTCAGTGATCTGAGTAAGTACAAGTCTTTTCTCGAATACTAATGTAGCGGCTCTGGATTTGTTCTACATGAATAAATAAAGATCTGTCGATTGACGAGTTACTAGTTGGAATTCATGTTCTTAGATAGAATGTTCTGTTATCCGTGACTGGATTTTAACTTAGGATACGTGTTTACATGCTTTTACACTTCTTTCCCCTCCAAATACATGTTCAAACCGACAAAAAATATATTAATTTTATTTATCTGAAAGTGGGCGTATTCTGTATAGTGTGTGCGTGTGTGTGTGTGTGTGTGTGTGTGTGTGTGTGTGTGTGTGTGTGTGTGTGTGTGTGTGTGTGTGTGTGTGAGAGAGAGAGAGAGAGAGAGAGAGAGAGAGAGCGCATTAATTTACTGTGTTTGTACAGATATACGCGATTCCATGTCTGATTTATGGTTCTTAGTCTACAGTATATATGAATTCCTCTTCATACTTCATCAAGTAACATGATTTCTTTGACTAGTAATGAAAACTTCTGCAATGCTTCCTCGTGGCCACCCATGGATACTAGGTACCATACAGTCCTAGGCTGAGCTGTGGAGGTTCTCGAAGCAGCAGGAGTTCCCAGAAGTGGCTCAACGGCGTGTGGACACGTCCTGGGTTCTTACTAACTCCTTTCCCCTTGCCCCCTATGGTTAATGGGTGGCTATGGGTAGGCGGGCCTTGCCAGACCGCCCCATCCCTCAGAGTAATCTTCTGGCAGTGCATCGAGTTGCAAGGGAGGAGGGTAAATGTCCCTCCCACTCGGCAAGTGAGGCAGGCAGTGGGTCCCATTGGGTTGGCGACCACCAGGACTCGGACTGAAAGCGGGGGCTACCTGTTCCCTTTGCGTCCTGATAGCCGCCAACCTGGTGTGAGGCATGTGGGGCAAAGACCCCGAAAACCCCATATGCAATCTGCAACTAGCTAGTGGGGGTGGCTGATGTGTCGTCCACCCAAAGTAATTGCTTATTCTCAGGAACATCTACTCTTTGCGGCAGGATGATCGTTTGCTGTCGAGGGAACTGGAGCGGCTGAGAGTTGAGGTGGCTGCTCTTTAAGCACTAGTGTGGGTGGCTACACCTGTTACTGGTCGGGCCATAGCGATGGTCACCATGTCCAAGGGTAGCCATAGTCATGGCATCCACCCTTCATTTCCATCCAAGAAGGTCGAGGCAGGTCCTTGACCTATCTCTAACTCTTCGCGGCAGGTCTCGTCGAGCTGCCTAAGCCATGACCTCCTAGGTCGTCCCACGGGCCTCCTCCACCCAGGATTGTCTCGCAGAGAGACAACCTGATGAGCAAGGTCATCCACAGGGAAACGGGCTAGGTGCCCATATAGCTTGAGTTGGCGATCCCGGATTAATCAAGTAACAGGTCCCACACCAGTCTCACGTGTAGCCGTCGGTTGGACACATGGTCCTGCCAACTGTACCCCATGATCCAGTGAAGAGACGTTACAAAAGGCATCAAGACAAGACTCCAAGCTGCTAGATAGCATCCAGCTTTCGCTTCCATAGTTTAAAACTGGCGGTTCAAGGCCTTGAAGACATGTAGCTTGGTCCTTCTGCATAGGCACCGACATCTCCAAATGCTCTTGTTGATCAAGTTCATGGCTCCTGCTGCCAGACCAATCCGCCTACTAACTTCTTGGTCTGACAGCCCAGAGAAGTGGACTACACTACCAAGGTATCAAAGCTCTCTGTGACTTCAACGTCAACAAAACCCCACCACACTTTACAGTACTTTCAGTATGGGTATATAGGCTTACTATTAGGCTAATAATGCATGTCGGAAGTCCCCTAAGTCTCAGAATCTCCTGTAGCGATTCTCAATGCACCAAGTCAAACTCCTTGTCGTCGAGGTAGGCTGCAAGCAACCCACGACCGAACTCACAACGGAGTTCCACAATTAGTTGAAGCACTAGGATACGGTCTACTGTGGACTTGCCAGGGGTTAATCCAGATTGCTTCGGTCTCTGGTGCCACATTAGTTGCCGCAGTCCCAATGATCCCTTTTTCCCTACTACCACACCCCTCAACAGGTCAGGAGGAATGGTACCAGACTGCCAGATGGCAGGCAAGACTGCATACAAGCCCTGTGCTATGGGTTCACCCCCCAGAGGCCTCCAATGTCTCAAGGGAGCCTTACTCTCGGACATACACCAATGGACTCCAGCACTGCATCGAGTTTTTGAGTTCTGTGAAACAATCAGTGGCTGTTGTGGCAAACCCACAGGCACACTTCCCCTCCCTCAGTTTGTACAAGTGGAACATCCTAGAGTGGTCACTGGAGAGATGAGAAGTTTTGAAATGGACCAGTAGGGTTGCGACTACTAGCCTATGGTCGGTGCCACAGAACTCGTCACTCCGGTTAACCCTACAATTCTGGAGGATCCTCCCTCGAGTGCTAACGGATGTAAGTTTGGCGTAGAACGCCTCTTTCACATCGAGTTTGCAAACATTGGTAGGAGCTTACACAACAATGCCATAATATGCCCATCAGCTGGTGTTAACTCTACTACCGAGGGTGGTAGTCGGCTGGAGATGGCTATGGCTACTCCCTGGAGGTGATGA
>NC_061826.1:31918013-31920513 GCF_019202785.1 Penaeus chinensis | reverse complement strand
TTACGGAATCTAAAAGTTTAATTCCTGGAACGATATTTTTGTACTTATAAAAATGATTTATGATTTATTTGCATCTGTTGTGTAATATTAGTATGATTTCATTAACTGATCTCTATGAAAATTTTTTCCTTATTTAATACAAATGTGAGGATATTGTCATTTAGTTAAATTAAGATACGAAGAGAGATGTTGATAATTTAGGAAAAGTGTTGGAACGTTTCGTTTACGACGCTCTCTAGATGGTTAGGCCGGAAGGGTATGGAAGGGAAATGCCTGCTGCTATCTTAAAAAAATTAGAGTAGAATTATGATTGAATTGAGTTTGGTTAAAGTTTAAAGTATTTTTGGGGATGAAATGTAAAGCCAATTAATGTGAAAAAGGTAATTTATCATGGGAATTGCATAAAATTTCAATTGAAATATGAGTGGAATCACAGCCTTCGAGATCACATGTCCAGGTATGACATTTATCTTCTTTGTTGGCCTAACTATATAGATATGTTTGAAAGTTGATGACAAATGATAACTCAACAGTGAAAACCATTTTGTTTGAAGGATGTGATTGAGTTTTCATCAACTTAGAAATTATATGAGAGACATTTCATTTACTTATTATTTTAGAATATATTTTGATACAAATTAAATATTTATATTCTTTGCATTACCCTATCATTGAGCAGACAAATCTCTTCAAGTAAAATAAACACCTGTCAGCTATCAGGAGATGTTAGCCAGAGGAGTGTGGTCTAACTTGATATTTCTGTTAACAGAAACTATTATTTCAGAGGGAATCCTGAGATAATGAGTCGATGGGCTGATTTGCATATCCTCCTTGAGGTCATGGTGAGGATGTAAGGCAGGAAAGGTGTAACAATATAAATGTGTGTGTGTGTGTGTGTGTGTGTGTGTGTGTGTGTGTGTGTGCATATCAATAACATTAATATTATTATTATTGTTGTTATTGTTATTATCATTATCATTATCATCTTTATTATTGTTGTTATTGTTATTAATATAATTATCATGATCATATTATTAGTGTAATATTATTGTATACATGATAATTATAATAGGAACAATGGCAATGATAATGATGATAATAACAATAACAATGCTATTATTGACAGTAATAATAATAATAATAATACAGTAATAACAAAAATATTTATATTATAATATTCATTATGATAATAATAATAATAACAAAAATAATAGTAATAATAATAATATTAATAATAACAACAACAACAACAACAACAACATCAACAACAATAATAATGATAATAATAATAACAATAATGATAATAATAACAATGATAAAGTTAACTTTTGGATCTAAAACATACACCTTAGATCTCATATTCCAAACAGACAAGATCTTTTACAATAAAGAAGAAGAAGGAGAAAATAAGAAGAAAGAGAGGGAAAAGAATGATAATGATAAAAGAATAAAGTAAATCCTCTAAATTCACTTTGGGCCTCTTTATCTATCCCATTATTTCTCCATCTCAACTATCTATCTATCTTCTCCCCTTTCCACGATTACCCTTTGCATCCGATTCTCATGCCCGACCTAAACTTCAATGTTGCCTCTTCCTGGTTTCCATAACAACACAATCGGGGTTGCGTGGCTTATCCAATGTCAGAGGAACTTGATTACAGCTTGCAGAATAGGGACGCACAGTTAGGATTAGTTCTAGAGCTTGTATTCGTGGTATGATCAAGCACAGGGCATATGTGTGTTGTGGGTGTTCTCGAAAGGCGCCATGAATGTTCATTGTTGTTCTTCGTTATCGGGGCCTTGTTCTATTGTTTGTTATGTTACTGATGAGGTGCAGTGTTAAAGGAGGGAGTATACGATATAGTTGATATTGTTATTAGCGTTTGAGTATCTTGTGGTGGAAAATTGTAAGAGCATATTTTGGTTGTGTTAAGATTAAACAGACAGACTGTCGGGATTAATTTGTCATGAATACCATATCCCTGATACCTGATGTTAACCTGACATGAGATAGTATACCCAATATACTGAAAATGGTCGAGAAACTAAAAGGAAGATGATGTTAGCTTTCAACATGTCTGCTTGGTATTATTATTCACTTTTCAAATGGTTTGCATATCCACTTTATGATAATCGACTTACACGAAGAAAATGTATATATCTTTATCTCTCGAGCAAAGAACGAAAGAGGAAAAAAAACAGCAGTAATGAGAGAGGAAAAGCAACAATAATAAGACAGGGATAATAATAGATCCTTTCTTTTTTTTCTAATGAAGATCAAACAGTCTTCTTCTTTCACCTGCTATGCCCCGACCAACGTCTCCGCCAAGCTGGATACAAGTGGAAACATTTTCAGCGAATTTTGATCCGACAGAAAGGCAACATCAAACATCACGGTTGTCGATCTCCTTTTATGGCTAATGCTGTCACAGATGTTTGTGCGGGAAATGTTTTATTGCAAGTCTCACAAATTTTATTGTCATCTGAACCTATAAAAACG
>NC_061826.1:31903013-31910513 GCF_019202785.1 Penaeus chinensis | reverse complement strand
ACTATGATTTACGACTTCAAATTCATCAGCATTGAAATTCCTATTGGTTTCACTTGCCCATTAACAAATGGTATGTAGGTCCTCCCTTGGTTTGCCTTCCTCTGTCAGACTTGATGATGTACTTAACCTTGTATCATCAGCAACAGATAGGGGTCCAACAACAGAGGTTTGTGGTACTCCACTTTTAACAGTTGATTCATTAGAATAATATCCAGTTTTTGTTTGCAATTTGTCAGAAAACTGTATCCATATTTCTTTTCCTCTGAGTGCAGTTTCGATATAATGACAAACTACATTTAATCACTAAAGAAAACTTCAGTTGAGGCAGGTGGTCTGTATGCAATGGCATGAAGTTCATGTGTATCCGTAGTCAATTCTCCTAGCACTTCTACAATGTTATTTGAATATTCTATCATAAGGTTTTTTGCTACAAGATCTTTTCTGATGTCAAGAGCTACTCCACTTCTAGATCTAATGTATTTTTGTTTCCGCATTATCTCCAAAATTTTCATTTTAATTTCTTCACCTTTATGCCTTCATATAACTGGTCTATTGTTTGTGTTTACTGTACCCTCAGGTTATGTTACTATTGTTTGATTTGTTTTAGGGTATAATCTTTCTTATGCTAATAGTATGTAAGAGTCCAATATATAATTTCTTTGAGTGTCTTAATTATTAGCCTCCTTTACATATTTGCCTTCTCTAAAAACACTTTCTATTGCCATTGTTACATCTGGTTGCAAACTAACTATAATAGCTATAACTTGCTTTGGTAATTTTCTTTACCCTTTTTTCTTTACTCCTTATCACTTTTTTCTTCATCATTGTATATATGCGCTCTATTAGCGCCTATTTCACCTATTTTGTTATTAGCTCTGAGTCTGAAATATTTATTTTATTTTTATTCATTTCACTTTAATATTTCAAATAGATTCTCTTTTTATTATTATTGTTTTGACTTGCTTGTTTCTCTTGCATTTTTTGTTCATTTTTTATTTCCCCTCTAACAATGTTTTTTTTGTTTTGTTTTTTTCAGTTCACGGTACTAATAATATTTGGCTTAGCTTCTATGGTATCCGGTAAAGGTCACCTTGGGAGGCAGTTGTTATTCAATTCCTTGCACATATTGTTTGTCAGTGTCTGTTTACCCCAGTCTCATTGTAGGCATGGATGGGAAGTCAGTCTTTTAGAGAGCAACACATTAGTATGCCAATATATATATATATATATATATATATATATATATATATGATAATATATATAATATATATTTAGATATATTATCTATATATATATATGCATATTTATGCATATATATTTATATATACACATATTTGTGTGTGTGTGTGTGCGTGTTTATATATTATATATATATATATTTATATATATATTTATATTATATAATACAACGCACACACTAAACGCATATTTATATATATATTATACACAAAATATATTTATAATATATATATATATATATATATATTATATATTATTACAATCTCTCCAAATTTAAGGCCTGTGCGTACCAAAGTGACCTATAAAAAAAAGTCCGTTCGAAGTAGTGTGCGTATTGTGCGTTGAGCATGAGGATTCGCGAACCCGAGGTTCCGAAGCGGAGGGCGCAGCAGTCTACCTGGGGGGCGACGTGGACTGAAAACGTGAGTCTCGACTGAGCGGCCATTGCTCCATTCACCCCAAGTACACGGGTACAACGGTGGACTAACTTTTAAAATTTGGAACCTTGGTTACATCTAAGTATTACTGGTGAAGTATATACTTTGTGTGTTAGGGTATGAGTGAAACATAAGGAAATAAGTTGTGTTATTGTTGTTATGCGGTAATACGGTTTTCTGGGGAAAAACGAGTATATTAAAATCGCCGTTAGATTGTAAAAGAAATTCTATTTATCTTCAAATTATATTTTCATTTGTGTTAATGTTTATTGTTTTGTTGTGTGGAATATAATTAAAGAAATATATTAAACTGTGAAATATTGTTCAATTTAAATAAACCTACTGTGAAATGATAACCTAAGACTACTAAGAAACTACCATGATAACCTAAGACTATTCCTGGGAAACCCTAAATAATTTTGGAATAAGTAATAGAGATAACTATTTAACAAAAGAATACTAAATAATAACTTCATAATAACTAGTGATTCAAACATACAGTTGATGTTTATTTATAAACGTATAAATTCAAGAAAATAGTAAAAGCTACAAACTTTACGAACTTAACAGATATTACTTGAATTTCATTTATAAGCTATAATATAAGCTATTCTCATTATTGTTGTCATTATTCCGCTGCTTCCCCTAGACATCTTAAAGCTTAATTTTACATAAACTATCAACCTACGCTGTACTGCACTGTACTACAAGCGGGATTGTTACAAATGGGGGCCTGACCCGGGTTTTCATATTAACACCACATCTAAATACCATGACTTATTTCCTTTAATTAATTTTGCTAAATATCTTGTAACTTGCAACAATAATTGTGAGGTTTACCTAAGAGTGGTTATAGTATTTTTGCTATTTATTGTAACCAGTGAGCATTTTAAACTGGCCATTGTTAAGTGTTGCACAATCAACAGATACATTCAATATTGGTCCATACATGTCCTTGTACAGTTCAAAATTATACTGAGCTTGAATGGAGTAAGCATCTCCACTTTAGCCGACCTGAGATTCCTTAGGAGCCGACGGAGCTCGCCGTAATTCTAGTTTTAGTTTACTACGCATGGTAAACTTACACTCGGTTGTAAGTGTGGCCGCCTATTTTAGTTTCTCTAATATAGCTAAGGTTCGAGATTATATTTGGTGGGAATATATCTTGACCAGACTTTTAGCTTCACTGGGACACTGCATTTTGAAGTCTTGTACTACTTCATTAATGAAGTCTTTATAATTCAAATTCGTCTTTAAGCAATTGTTTCAGTTCGAAAATTCTGGGAGACGATCTGGACAAATTCTTCCCATTCAGTTTGTGGGAGCTAGAAGGCAGAAGGTGGCTTTTGTCAATATAGCCGCTTAAGTAGATGTATTTGAATTTCTTTAAGAATACTGCAATGATTATTTTTTGACATAATTTCGCCACCTCTTTTTAAACTTATAAATTGTAAGCAAGAATTAATTCTTAATCTGGAACCTTTTTGCTGTAAAACATGGTTTTCGATGTTATGATTTCATAGCCAATCCTTCAGTGGAAATCTTAAACTCGTCAAATCCTTGTAAAGATGATTTTCATATACATGGCTAGACACTGGGGAATTCATTATCAGAAAGAGGCCACTAAAGCTCAACTTAAAGATCTCATAATTGAATATTTGCAAGAGCTGCATGAACCCCCAGGCTTTTCTCTTGAAACTATTAACCTTGATACTAGTAATCCTTCACAATTACTAGAAATAGAGAAATTGAAGTTTCCCAAATAACACAAGCGAAGATTTTAAGTGAGGATAAAGATTGTCTAGAGCTAGAGAAGAGAGCGTGAGAGAAAAGAGAGTTTCAAAGGAAAGAGAAGAAGAGCGTGAGAGGAGAGAGACAGTTTCAAAGGGATAAGAGAAGAAAATAAAAGAAGACATGAACTTCAGATGATGGAAATGAAAGTAAAAAGTCGAGGGGATTTTGATTTTGAATTAGTAAATGCGTGAAGCTAACTCCCGTATTTGCAGAAGATAATCCTGAGGGTTTCTTTAGAGATGTTTGAGACTATAGCCAACATTTTAAGTGGCCTGAGGAACACTGGGTTTGGTTAATAAAGCTAAACTGACCGGTAAAGCTCTGAAAGTGTTGTGAAAATCTTAATGATAACACTGATTATGAAGAAGTAAAATGTGCTATTCTAACTCCTTATTCCATAACCATGAAGGATATCGACAGGCTTTCAGGAACATGAACAAGTCTTCTAGCCAAAATATGCTGAGTTTGCCTCGGAGAAGTTAAGAGCTTTTTAGACGGTGGATAAAGTCTGCTCAGTCAGTAAATTTCGATCAAATTTGCAACCTCGTAGTTTTTAGAGGAATTCAAAAGAAAGGTTCCATATTCTGTCATGATTCACCTCACAGACAAGGAGGAAAATGCCCTCCACGAAGCAGCCAAGGCAGCAGATGTGTTTTCCTTAGTCCATCGTAGTATACCGGGGGAGAAAAGAAAAGCAAATATTGTAAATCATCTGTAGGATTTAAAAATATGGATAGTACTAGCAGTGGACAGTATCCGCCTAATACCCAAATCTTTTACCCTATACTGTAAATTTTGTAAAAGGAGGGTCATCTAATTAAAAACTGCCCACATCCAAAATGTAAGGTGGCAAAAGAAGCAAAAGATTATAATTTTACAAACCTGTGGCTACTACTAATTTTGCTTATAAACTGTTTCAGGAAGATCCATTTTAAGGCATTCCGATCAAAGGGTCATGTGTTCAGCAAGTCAGGGGTATTAGATATCCAATTGATATGTCAGAGATACAGCATGCGCACAATCACTCATACTGAAGAGTGCTCTGCCAGATATTGAAAACTGCTTAACAGGTGAGAAAGTCCGGCTTGAGTTATAGAAGGTTGTGCTCCTAAACAGCTTGCTGTAATCAACTTGGGATTGCGATATGGTAGAAGGACCAGTAAAAGGTTGGTGTTGTAAATACGATACCGATTCCTAATGCAGTTTCCTCATGGGTAATGACTTAGCTGGGGGACTTAGGGAATACCAGAATTAAGGGTAACTGACAAACCCCTTTACAGTATAATAACACAACTGAACTTGAAATGGAACAGCATATCTTTTCCCTAGCTGTTGCAGTAACAAGTCCAAAGTCAAGAAAGGGGGATGAACCTTTAGCTTCTTTCAAACCTAATCTAGTAAACCATGATAATCAACCTGTAACAAAGAAAATAACTGATAATTTAATTTCAAATATGATGACACCAGAAAAGCTAATTGAAGCACAAAAATGTGATGAATCTTATAAATGTATAATGAAGCTTGTGATGGTGCTGTTGTTAAATCTCCTAGTTTTTATTACAAAGATAATGTACTGATGAGATTCTATCGACCTCCTAATCTGTCTATAAAAGGGTTCATGGTCTGAGAAGCATCAGATTGTCTTGCCACAGTCTATAGAAAGAGTGTAATTAGAGATCGCTATGAAAAGGGTTTTGGTGGGCATCTCGGGATCAAGGAAAAAATTGTCAGAAAATCTTAATGATTTCTTTTGGCCTGGACTTAAACAGGATGTTCAAAGCAATTAAGCTCATGTCATGTGTGTCAAGTAGTGGGAAGCCCAATCAAATATTCCTCATTATCCTCTTCAACCCATTCAGTCCCATGTGAAACTTTTCAAAAGATTATCATTGACTGTGTGGGACCTCTACCAAAAAAACGCAAAAGGGAATCAATATATACTGACTGTAATGTGTCCCACTACAAGGTATCCAGAAGCATTTCCTCCCTTTAAAATATTTTTGCTAAGAGTATTTGTTAAAAATCTTGTACACATGTTTACAACTTTGGTATCCCACACCGAGGTACAGTCTGACAGAGGTAGCAACTTCACGAGTGAACTCTTCTCTAAGGTACTCCAAGAACTGGGCATTAAGCAGACCCTTTCCACTGCATATCATCCTGAGTCACAAGGAGCCCTGGAGCGTTGGCACCAAACACTAAAATCCATGCTCCGCAAGTTTTGTTGGAGAATCAGAAATGCTGGGATGTAGGTTTGCCATACATGTTGTTTGCCATTAGAGAAGCTCCTCAAGAGACCTCGGTTTTTCACCTTTTGAACTTTTATTTGGTAGAAAAGTAAGGGGCCTTTGAAGTTGGTAAAAGAGAAATTGCTAAATGATTCATCTGATAATATAACTACAGTTTCACAATACCTTAAGAATCTTCAAGACACATTAGCTAAAGTTAGAAAAATTGCTAAAGATAACTTGTTTAAAGGTCAAGCTAAAATGAAGATTAGATATGATAAATGTGCCAAGCAAAGAAATTTCAAAGTAGTTGATAAAGTTCTGGCTTACATTCCCATTCCTGGTTCTCCACTGGCAGTTTAAATACCAAGGGCCTTATCCATTGAAAAGAAACTTAATGACACTTACTATATTATTGAAAACTCCTGACCGTAGGAAAACGACTCAATTAATTCATATAAATAGATTAAAACTCTATATGCCAAATTCTCCTGATACTACAGATGCCCTTGCCGCAGAGACTACCTTGTAATGTCATCAATATGTTTTGAAGATCCACTAGATATTAATCCATGGATCAATGCTTGTAACTTGATGTTCTTGGTAATCTACCTTCATTCTTAAATCACCTTAGTTCAGACGAGATACAGGGGATTTCTAACCTTTTTAAAAATAACTCACCAGTATTCTCTGACTCTCCAGGTAAATGCAATGTTATCAAGCATGATATTGAACTAGTGCCAGGTACGCTTCCCATACGACAAGCACCTTATCGTCTAAACCCGAGAAAAAGCAGCAATGAGAGACGAATGAACTATCTACTGCAGAATGGCTTAGCATACCAAGCTCATCGCCATGGGCTTCTCCATGTCTACTAGTGCCGAAGGAAGGTGGACAACTCGTATGTGTACAGACTATAGGGCGGCTGAATGTAGTAATATTCCTGACTCTTACCCTCTCCCTAGAGTTGATGATCTCATTAAATGCAGTTGGTTCAGTCTTAATATTTATCAAAAATTGATCTTCATAAGGGATTTTATCAGATAATGCTAACTGAAAAAGCTCGAGTTACATTGCATTCATCACTCCAATTGGACTTTATGAATATTTTAGTTATGCCATTCGGTATGAGGAAACAGTCCTGCTACATTTCAACGTGTTTGAACTTTACATTACATGGATTAGATGGTGTTCACGTATACTTAGACGATATTTTGATTCTTTCAGAAACTTGGTCTCAGCACTTTGAGTTTATCGTGTGTTTTACAGAAAACTAAAAGATGCCCATTTGACAATAAGGTTGGCGAAGTGTACTTTCTGCAGTGCTACAGTAACGTATTTTAGGACATATTGTTGGAAATGGAAAGGTAAAACCCAAGACTGCAAACTTTTAGAAGCCATTCTGAACTATCAAATTCCAAGCACTCGGAAGTCCTCATGCGCTTCCTTGGCATGGTGGATTTTTACCGTCGCTACTGTCCAAATCTCGCAGACGTCGCTGCTCCGCTGACGCGTCTCACAGTCAAAAAGTGACTTTTTTTCCTGGACTTCAGAATGTCAGAGGGCTTTCGAGAGACTGAAGCAGTTCCTTTTCCAGCGACCCCGTGTTGGAGCTCCCCATTTCCAGAATCCCTTCATCCTGCATACAGATGCTAGTGATATAGCTAACGGCGCCGTCCTCTCCAAGAAGACGACGAAGGTGTTCTACATCCAGTAGCTTACCACTCAACCAAGCTTGCCATGCATCAGCTAGCATACAGTACCATCGAGAAAGAGTTGATTGGAATCATAACTGCAATCAA
>NC_061826.1:31890513-31898013 GCF_019202785.1 Penaeus chinensis | reverse complement strand
TTATTAGCTCTGAGTCTGAAATATTTATTTTATTTTTATTCATTTCACTTTAATATTTCAAATAGATTCTCTTTTTATTATTATTGTTTTGACTTGCTTGTTTCTCTTGCATTTTTTGTTCATTCTTTATTTCCCCTCTAACAATGTTTTTTTTTGTTTTGTTTTTTTCAGTTCACGGTACTAATAATATTTGGCTTAGCGACTATGGTATCCGGTAAAGGTCACCTTGGGAGGCAGTTGTTATTCAATTCCTTGCACATATTGTTTGTCAGTGTCTGTTTACCCCAGTCTCATTGTAGGCATGGATGGGGAAGTCAGTCTTTTAGAGAGCAACACATTAGTATGCCAATATATATATATATATATATATATATATATATATATGTACATATATATAATATATATTTAGATATATATCTATATATATATATGCATATTTATGCATATATATTTATATATACACGCATATTTGTGTGTGTGTGTGTGCGTGTATTATATATATATATATATATATATATATATATATATATATATATATATATAATACACGCACACACTCACGCATATATATATATATATATATACACAAATATATTTATATATATATATATATATATATATATATATATATTATTACAATCTCTCCAAATTTAAGGCCTGTGCGTACCAAAGTGACCTATAAAAAAAAGTCCGTTCGAAAGTAGTGTGCGTATTGTGCGTTGAGCATGAGGATTCGCGAACCCGAGGTTCCGAAGCGGAGGGCGCAGCAGTCTACCTGGGGGGCGACGTGGACTGAAAACGTGAGTCTCGACTGAGCGGCCATTGCTCCATTCACTCCCAAGTACACGGGTACACGGTGGACTAACTTTTGAAATTGGAACCTTGGTTACATCTAAGTATACTGGTGAAGTATATACTTTGTGTGTTAGGGTATGAGGTGAAACATAAGGAAATAAGTTGTGTTATTGTTGTTATGCGGTAATACGGTTTTCTGGGGAAAAACGAGTATATTAAATCGCCGTTAGAATTGTAAAAGAAATTCTATTTATCTTCAATATATTTTCATTTGTGTATAATGTTTATTGTTTTGTTGTGTGGAATATAATTAATGAAATAATTAAACTTGTGAAATATTGTTCAATTTAAATAAACCTACTGTGAAATGATAACCTAAGACTACTAAGAAACTACCATGATAACCTAAGACTATTCCTGGAAACCCTAAATAATTTTGGAATAAGTAATAGAGATAACTATTTAACAAAAGAATACTAAATAATAACTTCATAATAACTAGTGATTCAAACATACAGTTGATGATTATTTATAAACGTATAAATTCAAGAAAATAGTAAAAGCTACAAACTTTACGAACTTCAGATATACTTGAATTTCATTTATAAGCTATAATATAAGCTATTCTCATTACTTGTTGTCATTATTCCGCTGCTTCCCCTAGACATCTTAAAGCTTAATTTTACATAAACTATCAACCTACGCTGTACTGCACTGTACTACAAGCGGGATTGTTACAAATGGGGGCCTGACCGGGATTTCATATTAACACCACATCTAAATACCATGACTTATTTCCTTTAATTAATTTTGCTAAATATCTTGTAACTTGCAACAATAATTGTTGAGGTTTACCTAAGAGTGGTTATAGTAATTTTGCTATTTCTTGTAACCAGTGAGCATTTTACAACTGGCCATTGTTAAGTGTTGCACAATCAACAGATACATTCAATATTGGTCCATACATGTCCTTGTACAGTTCAACTTATCTGAGCTTGAATGAGTAAGCATCTCCCACTTTAGCCGACCTGAGATTCCTTAGGAGCCGACGGAGCTCGCCGTAATTCTAGTTTTAGTTTACTACGCATGGTAAACTACACTCGGTTGTAAGTGTGGCCGCCTATTTTAGTTTCTCTAATATAGCTAAGGTTCGAGATTATATTTGGTGGGAATATATCTTGACCGACTTTTAGCTTCACTGGCACACTGCAATTTGAAGTCTTGTACTACTTCATTAATGAAGTCTTTATAATTCAAATTCGTCTTTAAGCAATTGTTTCAGTTCGATAATCTGGGAGACGATCTGGACAAATTCTTCCCATTCAGTTTGTGGGAGCTAGAAGGCAGAAGGTGGCTTTGTCAATATAGCCGCTTAAGTAGATGTATTTGAATTTCTTTAAGAATACTGCAATGATTATTTATTCTGACATAACTCGCCACCTCTTTTTAAACTTATAAATTGTAAAGCAAGAATTAATTCTAATCTGGAACCTTTTTGCTGTAAACATGGTTTTCGATGTTCATGATTTCATAGCCAATCCTTCAGTGGAAATCTTAAACTCGTCAAATCCTTGTAAAGATGATTTCATATACATGGCTAGACACTGGGGAATTCATTATCAGAAAGAGGCCACTAAAGCTCAACTTAAAGATCTCATAATTGAATATTTGCAAGAGCTGCATGAACCGCAGGCTTTTCCTCTTGAAACTATTAACCTTGATACTAGTAATCCTTCACAATTACTAGAAATAGAGAAATTGAGATTCCAAATAACACAAGCGAAGATTTTAAGTGAGGAAAGATTGTCTAGAGCTAGAGAAGAAGAGCGTGAGAGAGAAAGAGAGTTTCAAAGGGAAAGAGAAGAAGAGCGTGAGAGAGAGAGACAGTTTCAAAGGGAAAGAGAAGAAAATCAAAGAAGACATGAACTTCAGATGATGGAAATGAAAGTAAAAAGTCGAGGGGATTTTGATTTTGAAATTAGTAAATGCGTGAAGCTAACTCCCGTATTTGCAGAAGATAATCCTGAGGGTTTCTTTAGAGAGTTTGAGACTATAGCCAAACATTTTAAGTGGCCTGAGGAACACTGGGTTTGGTTAATAAAGCCTAAACTGACCGGTAAAGCTCTGAAAGTGTGTGAAAATCTTAATGATAACACTGATTATGAAGAAGTAAAATGTGCTATTCTAACTCCTTATTCCATAACCACTGAAGGATATCGACAGGCTTTCAGGAACATGAACAAGTCTTCTAGCCAAACATATGCTGAGTTTGCCTCGGAGAAGTTAAGAGCTTTTAGACGGTGGATAAAGTCTGCCTCAGTCAGTAATTTCGATCAAATTTGCAACCTCGTAGTTTTAGAGGAATTCAAAAGAAAGGTTCCATATTCTGTCATGATTCACCTCACAGACAAGGAGGAAAATGCCCTCCACGAAGCAGCCAAGGCAGCAGATGTGTTTTCCTTAGTCCATCGTAGTATACCGGGGGAGAAAAGAAAAGCAAATATTGTAAAGTCATCTGTAGGATTTAAAAATATGGATAGTACTAGCAGTGGACAGTATCCGCCTAATACCCAAATCTCTACCCTATACTGTAAATTTTGTAAAAAGGAGGGTCATCTAATTAAAAACTGCCCACATCCAAAATGTAAGGTGGCAAAAGAAGCAAAAGATTATAATTTTACAAAACCTGTGGCTACTACTAATTTTGCTTATAAACTGTTTCAGGAAGATCCATTTAAGGCATTCCGATCAAAGGGTCATGTGTTCAGCAAGTCAGGGGGTATTAGATATCCAATTGATATTGTCAGAGATACAGCATGCGCACAATCACTCATACTGAAGAGTGCTCTGCCAGATATTGAAAACTGCTTAACAGGTGAGAAAGTCCGGCTTGAGTATATAGAAGGTTGTGCTCCTAAACAGCTTGCTGTAATCAACTTGGATTGCGATATGGTAGAAGGACCAGTAACGGTTGGTGTTGTAAATACGATACCGATTCCTAATGCAAGTTTCCTCATGGGTAATGACTTAGCTGGGGACTTAGTAATACCAGAATTAAGGGTAACTGACACCCCTTTACAGTATAATAACACAACTGAACTTGAAATGGAACAGCCATATCTTTTCCCTAGCTGTGCAGTAACAAGATCCAAAGCTAAGAAAGGGGATGAACCTTTAGCTTCTTTCAAACCTAATCTAGTAAACCATGATAATCAACCTGTAACAAAGAAAATAACTGATAATTTAATTTCAAATATGATGACACCAGAAAAGCTAATTGAAGCACAAAAATGTGATGAATCTTATAAAATGTCATAATGAAGCTTGTGATGGTGCTGTTGTTAAATCTCCTAGTTTTTATTACAAAGATAATGTACTGATGAGATTCTATCGACCTCCTAATCTGTCTATAAAGGATTCATGGTCTGAGAAGCATCAGATTGTCTTGCCACAGTCTATCAGAAAGAGTGTAATAGAGATCGCTCATGAAGGTTTTGGTGGGCATCTCGGGATCAGGAAAACTTGTCAGAAAATCTTAAATGATTTCTTTTGGCCTGGACTTAAACAGGATGTTACAAAGCACATAAGTTCATGTCATGTGTGTCAAGTAGCTGGGAAGCCCAATCAAACTATTCCTCCTTATCCTCTTCAACCCATTCAAGTCCCATGTGAACCTTTTCAAAAGATTATCATTGACTGTGTGGGACCTCTACCAAAAAAACGCAAAAGGGAATCAATATATACTGACTGTAATGTGTCCCACTACAAGGTATCCAGAAGCATTTCCTCTTAAAAATATTTTTGCTAAGAGTATTTGTAAAAATCTTGTACACATGTTTACAACTTTTGGTATCCCACACGAGGTACAGTCTGACAGAGGTAGCAACTTCACGAGTGAACTCTTCTCTAAGGTACTCCAAGAACTGGGCATTAAGCAGACCCTTTCCACTGCATATCATCCTGAGTCACAAGGAGCCCTGGAGCGTTGGCACCAAACACTAAAATCCATGCTCCGCAAGTTTTGTCTGGAGAATCAGAAATGCTGGGATGAAGGTTTGCCATACATGTTGTTTGCCATTAGAGAAGCTCCTCAAGAGACCCTCGGTTTTTCACCTTTTGAACTTTTATTTGGTAGAAAAGTAAGGGGGCCTTTGAAGTTGGTAAAAGAGAAATTGCTAAATGATTCATCTGATAATATAACTACAGTTTCACAATACCTTAAGAATCTTCAAGACACATTAGCTAAAGTTAGAAAAATTGCTAAAGATAACTTGTTTAAAGGTCAAGCTAAAATGAAGATTAGATATGATAAATGTGCCAAGCAAAGAAATTTCAAAGTAGTTGATAAAGTTCTGGCTTACATTCCCATTCCTGGTTCTCCACTGGCAGTTAAATACCAAGGGCCTTATACCATTGAAAAGAAACTTAATGACACTTACTATATTATTGAAACTCCTGACCGTAGGAAAACGACTCAATTAATTCATATAAATAGATTAAAACTCTATATGCCAAATTCTCCTGATACTACAGATGACTTGCCGCAGAGACTACCTTGTAATGTCATCAATATGTTTGAAGATCCACTAGATATTAATCCATGGATCAATGCTTGTAACTCTGATGTTCTTGGTAATCTACCTTCATTCTTAAATCACCTTAGTTCAGACCAGATACAGGGGATTTCTAACCTTTTTAAAAATTACTCACCAGTATTCTCTGACTCTCCAGGTAAATGCAATGTTATCAAGCATGATATTGAACTAGTGCCAGGTACGCTTCCCATACGACAAGCACCTTATCGTCTAAACCCCGAGAAAAAGCAGCAAATGAGAGACGAAGTGAACTATCTACTGCAGAATGGCTTAGCAGTACCAAGCTCATCGCCATGGGCTTCTCCATGTCTACTAGTGCCGAAGGAAGGTGGACAACTTCGTATGTGTACAGACTATAGGCGGCTGAATGTAGTAACTATTCCTGACTCTTACCCTCTCCCTAGAGTTGATGATCTCATTGATGCAGTTGGTCAGTCTTAATATTTATCAAAAATTGATCTTCATAAGGGATTTTATCAGATAATGCTAACTGAAAAAGCTCGAGTTACATCTGCATTCATCACTCCATTTGGACTTTATGAATATTTAGTTATGCCATTCGGTATGAGAAACAGTCCTGCTACATTTCAACGTGTTATGAACTTTACATTACATGGATTAGATGGTGTTCACGTATACTTAGACGATATTTTGATTCTTTCAGAAACTTGGTCTCAGCACTTTGAGTTTATCGTGTGTTTTACAGAAACTACAAGATGCCCATTTGACAATAAGGTTGGCGAAGTGTACTTTCTGCAGTGCTACAGTAACGTATTTAGGACATATTGTTGGAAATGGAAAGGTAAAACCCAAGACTGCAAACGTAGAAGCCATTCTGAACTATCAAATTCCAAGCACTCGGAAGTCCCTCATGCGCTTCCTTGGCATGGTGGGATTTTACCGTCGCTACTGTCCAAATCTCGCAGACGTCGCTGCTCCGCTGACGCGTCTCACCAGTCAAAAAGTGACTTTTTCCTGGACTTCAGAATGTCAGAGGGCTTTCGAGAGACTGAAGCAGTTCCTTTCCAGCGACCCCGTGTTGGCAGCTCCCGATTTCCAGAATCCCTTCATCCTGCATACAGATGCTAGTGATATAGCTACCGGCGCCGTCCTCCTCCAAGAAGACGACGAAGGTGTTCTACATCCAGTAGCTTACCACTCAACCAAGCTTGCCAAGCATCAGCTAGCATACAGTACCATCGAGAAAGAGTTGCTTGGAATCATAACTGCAATCAAGAAATTCGAGTGTTATCTGTATGGTGGTGCTCATCCTGTCCAGATCTTCACTGACCACAATCCGCTTACCTTCCTGGAGAAGAACAAGTACTCCAATCAGCGACTACTGAGATGGTCGTTGTCCCTTCAGCCTTATCATCTCCAGGTGAAACACATAAAAGGGCGCGACAACATAATTGAAGATGCGCTCTCCAGGCCATAAATTTGAACTAATTACTTCAATCAAATCTTAGAAGATTTGACTTCTGGGGGGTGTTATTACAATCTCTCCAAATTTACGGCCTGTGCGTACCAAAGTGACCTATAAAAAAAAGTGCGTTCGAAAGTAGTGTGCGTATTGTGCGTTGAGCATGAGGATTCGCGAACCCGAGGTTCCGAAGCGGAGGGCGCAGCAGTCTACCTGGGGGGCGACGTGGACTGAAAACGTGAGTCTCGACTGAGCGGCCATTGCTCCATTCACTCCCAAGTACACGGGTACACGGTGGACTAACTTTTGAAATTGGAACCTTGGTTACATCTAAGTATACTGGTGAAGTATATACTTTGTGTGTTAGGGTATGAGGTGAAACATAAGGAAATAAGTTGTGTTATTGTTGTTATGCGGTAATCCGGTTTTCTGGGGAAAAACGAGTGTATTAAATCGCCGTTAGAATTGTAAAAGAAATTCTATTTATCTTCAATATATTTTCATTTGTGTATAATGTTTATTGTTTTGTTGTGTGGAATATAATTAATGAAATAATTAAACTTGTGAAATATTGTTCAATTTAAATAAACCTACTGTGAAATGATAACCTAAGACTACTAAGAAACTACCATGATAACCTAAGACTATTACTGGAAACCCTAAATAATTTTGGAATAAGTAATAGAA
>NC_061826.1:31870513-31875513 GCF_019202785.1 Penaeus chinensis | reverse complement strand
TCCCCTAATGGTGTTACAAGCACTATTACCTTATCACTGTTGTTATATCATCATCATTGAATCATCATAGCACTGTTATTAATTACTTTTCTTATCTTTATCATCATCAAAATTATTATCTTTTATATCACTGTTGTTATATCATCATTGAATCATAATAACACTGTTCTTAATTACGTTTCTTATCTTCATCATTATCATAATTATTATATTTTATATCACTGTTGTTATATCATCACTAAATCATAATAACACTGTTATTAATTACTTTTCTTATCTTTATCATCATAATTTTGTTTTATCTTTAATGTCATTTCATCAGACCATGATTTAAATTGTTCATATCCTTAAGCCGGTATTTAAAATAAAATGTTAGTGCCATTCCTTTTTCATTGTTTGAAAGTAGAATAATTAATTTTGTGAAATTTGATTATAGTACTATATGATTATCAAGAGGATTCTATATTTAAATAGATTGTTAATCCTGCTTGAAAATCATTATTCACTCCGCTTGAAATAGATTAATCACACTACCTGTAAATGCAGAACAGAAGGAAGGGAACGGAAACATCACAAAGAAATGGAATTGGAGAACGACACCGCAATGACGAAGGAGAAAGGCAGACAGAGACGGAGGAAAGAGCATTTGTCACAGTACGGTGACAAACGAGCCTCGGAACGCGCATTATTATATAATTTCTCCAGGTTGACTTGATTTATAGCCCGTCCGATCTCTTATGTGACTAATCGATCACACTAAAAATGTCTTGCGTTCTTGTTGTTTGTTTCAGCTCGGTTCTTATGACAGCTGATGCGTGTGGGTTTGTCTGCGTGACGGGAGAGGAGTGTTGGTGAAGGCACGGGTGAGGGGAAGGGGGGAGGGAGGGGAGAAGGGGGGGGGGGGGGGGAAGTTGAGAGAGTCATATTATTTTGAAGTGATTTTTAGGTTTTAGAATGTTCTAATTTTGATTTTTTTTAGGAGGGAGAAAAATGTATAACTACTTTTTTCTCTCTTTTTCTTTGTTTTTGATAGAAATATTGTACTCCTTTAGTTTATCTTTTATTGTCTCTTAAATCCTTATCACGATATCAAGAGCGAAACCATGTGCGTGTGTCTTCATAAACATGACTTTTCAAGATTTTTTTTTTTCTTTCTTTCTCTTCTTCTTGTCAAGAGATTCGTCGCCTAAAATACAGAAGTCGCGGAAACAAAAGCATGTCTCAGAGGGATGTAAAGATAATGAAAAACAGGAAACTCCACCTGACAACATCGTCTATATGCAAATAGGTAACCCATCTCGGCCGGCTGATCAACACGTCACTGACATTGCCAGAGAATATTCAAGACGAAAGGGAGAAACAGAGAGAGAGGGGGTGGTAAAAAAAAAAGAGAGAGATTGATAGATATATAGTTAAAGAGAGAGTGAAGGAGAGAGCAGCGAGAGGGAGGGAGGGAGAGAGAGAGAGAGAGAGCGAAAGAGAGAGAGAGAACGAAAGAGAGAGAGAGAGTAAGAGAGAGAAAGAGAAAGAGAGAAAGAAAGAAAGAGAGAAAGAGAGAGAGAGAGAGAGAGTAGTAATCATACTTACCATACTACTACTGCAACTACTACTGTTATTAGTAGTAGTTTATGTAATGAAGTAGTATTGTTGTTATTATCTTTATCATGATTATGATTACTAGTATTACATTATAATAATTTCTATGTTTATTATTAATAGCATTCTTTTATCATAATCATCACCATTACCATAATTGTTATTATTATCATTATTATTATTATTATAATCATTATTATTATTATTTTAATAATTATCATTATTATATTATTATTACTTCTTTGATGAATATTATTTTATCATAATTATTTCATTACTATAAATATCATGATTATCACAATTTAAAAATAATAATAATGATGGTAATAGTAATTATAATAATAATAACAATAATATTAATAATAATAATATTACTATTATTATTATTATTATTATTATTATTATTATTATTATTATTATCATAATTATTATTATTATTATTATTATTATTATTATTATTATTATTGTTATTATTATTATCACTACCATTATCATTATCATTATCATTATCATTTTTATTATTATCATTGTTACTATTATTATTAATAATGCTATTTTTATTATTATTACTATGATTATTATTATTATTATTATTATTATTATTATTATTATTATTATTATTATCATTATTATTATTATTATCATTATTATGATGTTCATTGTTATTATTATCGTTACTATTACTATTACTTTTACCCTTGCATTATCATTGATATTTATATAATATTATTATTATCATTACTATTATTATTATTATTTTTATTATCATTATTATCATTATTATTATTATTATTATTATTATTATAATTATTATTATTATTTTTATCATTATCATTATCATTATCATTATTATTATTGGTATATTTTCCATTCTCGCTTTACTTATTAGCTTTGTTATTTATCGTATTATTTTCAGTGTTATAAGTATTATCACTATTATTACTCCTATTACTTTATCATTTTTATAATTATGAAAATTAGGGAAAGCAGATCAGAGCACATAGTCATTTAACCTACACTGGTCACAGAAATCATTGTTTATCATTAATTGGTGTAAAAATAACAGAGCTGACATCATTATCCGTACAAACATCATTACATTTAATTGCGCTGATTACGAACTCGTAACGAAGACGCTTAATATAAAAATGTCAAAGCGACCACCGGCCATTAAAAGTTTTCGTGACTTAACATACTGCGCCTCTCATTTACTACCCAACAGATAATAGCCAACGAATCAACTCTCCTAGGAATCTTGCTAACAAATTATGTAGATAAGCAGGTCTTCACAGAAGTAATTAAAGATAGTAAAAATATCATCGTTCCCTTTGTTACAAAAAACCGTTAGACGTCCTCCTGCTCTACGGATGAGTGACATCAAGAGACCCATAACAGATAGCAATAATACTCCAAAAGCTCTCAAAATTGACAGCTTTGACAAGACCCTTTCGCGCTGATAATAGACAAAAGAGAAGTGGCAAATCACTGATTCCAGGAACCAAAACCGATTATTTCGAAAATGAATTAACTGATTGTTAAAAAAAGACTTTTAAAACATGGAAGATGGTTAAAACACTAGTGCCCAAAAAGAACCACAGACATTGAAGAATTAGTACGAATGAATTTAACGAATTCTTAGTCTTTAAAATCCGAAATCTCACATACGAACAAACAACAGCTTCCATATGTTAACAAAATACTGATAAGATAATTCTCCCAAACAATATTCTCAAACCTCAACCATTAAAAAAAAACAGTAATCCTTACAAAGAAAACGCTTGCGTGAACCTAATGCTGTGGAAGCGGATAACATTGCTTTTCGCTTTATCAGAGACGTTCCACCTGCACTGGCGTATTCTCTAAGTGTTATCATTAACACATCTCTAGTTATCAGTGACTTTCATCGCTTTGGAAACATGGCATTATAAAGTCAGTTTTCCAATCCGGAGATAAAAACGAAGTTGATAACTACCGATCTATTACCATACTCCCTATACAATTAACGATATTTCTAGAAATTAAGGACCTACTATCCAAAACACAACATGGCTTGAAAGGTAAACTGTCTTCTAAAATGTATGATAATATAGACAACTTAATAAACTATCTGTCCCAGGCTCTTTAAAGTGTGAAGCACGAAATCCTTATTAGAAAACTAATAAATCACAAAATCGATACATATCAGTTCATAAGTTATTTAACCAATAAACCCCAAGCAATCAAAACTCATGTTCAATATATTAATAAAACAGTTTACATTTTCCAGTGTTTCACAAAGATCTATATTAGCCATAATCTTGTTCACAATGTTCGGAAACGATCTATCGAACAAAGCTCAAAATTGCCGTCTCATTCAATATGCCATTGGTTCACAATTTATCTATAGTGATTCTATAAACAACTTCAACGAATCAATAAGCGGCACAAGCAAAAGGATACTTCGACATAACGATAAATGAGAATAAAATACATTGCATCTTTCTATATATTCACCAAAGCATTGCTAAAATTCTTATATAGAATTTGAAAATTGCTACATATCACCATGCACTTTTGAAAAAAATCTGGAAGTAAACATAGAGTGATCCATGGCATTTGAGACCCATTTCTTCTTCTAAAGAAAAGTAATGGGCACATGAATTTACTTGAACCACACCTGAATAAAATCCGTACTAAAACGAAGATCTCTGTTGTACAAACAAACTTCTGAATATTACCAACTATAGCTCAAAGATATGGGGTTCAACTAATTAAAGGTCAAATTTAGAAAATTCAAAACTTACACAATTTTGCTGAAGAGTAGCACTTGGCAACGTGTATCAGTGTGACCACATTACCCAAGATTTAAATAAACTAAAATGGTTATAATTGCAGTACAAATGCAGTGATACTTGTACACTTGTTCAAGGTTATTTTCCACTGGTAAAACAATTTGTGTCCAACTAATGCAGATATGGTCTCAACATGTCAACAAATCACGTACAGATAGAGAGGCATGCCAAATACAAGTATTTAGACCCATGGTCTGGAACTAACTACCACATGATATGAGAAACATTCATGGTTTGAATACATTCAAAATGAAATTTTGAATGTATTCAAGCCATCATCAACATTATACTGTTATTCAATTTGCATTTTCATTACTATTGTTATCATATTTTGTTTTATTAATAATAACAAAATAATTACAAATAGATAAACTGCACTATCATATTTGGAGACAGGAAGGCATGATTGGTTTCAACAAAAATAATCCACGAGAGAAAAACAAAAGGCATTCATCTCCGGGAAACCTGGTCTTGTCCGCCACTCACACGGTTGGTGTGAGTGAATAAATAAATACACGTTATAAGAAATGTAGCCTGAGCCCTCATATGCTGTCAGTCAATAATCTGCGTATC
>NC_061826.1:31858013-31863013 GCF_019202785.1 Penaeus chinensis | reverse complement strand
TAACTTGCCAAGCACACACAAAAAGTATCATGTGCTACTTCTTTTTGCAATATCGCCGGGCACGGCAAAGGTCGCGGGCTAGCGCCACGCAGCCGGCCGGGGGCCGCCGGGGTAACCATTCCCCGTGCCGCCCCGCTTCTCGGTCGGTTTGTGGCCCTGCCCTTCACACAGGCGACCGCTCCCGTCTAGACGTCCGGAATGGTTTTCGAGTACCGCCCCCCCCCCTCACTGAGGTGAAACAACCTTTGGATGGTTGCTTCAGAGGGATGAAAGGAACCAGCTGACAAAAAGGACAAAACCCCCCTTCCCTCACTGAGGTGAAACAGCCTTTGGATGGCTGCTTCAGAGGGAAGGGGGAAACACTTTGAAAAGACACAGGTCCTTTCCTTCCTCACTGAGGTGAAACAACTTTGGGTGGTTGCTTCAGAGGAATGTAAGGAACTGCCTGGCAAGAACGCAAAACCTCCCTTCCTCACTGAGGTGAAACAGCCTTTGGGTGGCTGTTTTAGAGGGAAGGGTGAACCACTTCGATAAGACACAGGTCCTTTCCTTCCTCACTGAGGTGAAACAACCTTTGGGTGGTTGCTTCAGGGGAACGAAAGGAAGTGCCTGACAAGAACGCAAAACCTCCCTTCCCTCACTGAGGTGAAACAACCTTTGGGTGGCTGTTTTAGAGGGAAGGGGGAACTACTTTGAAAAGACACAGGTCCTTTCCTTCCTCACTGAGGGTGAAACAACCTTTGGGTGGTTGCTTCAGGGGAACGAAAGGAAGTGCCTGACAAGAACGCAAAACCTCCCTTCCCTCACTGAGGTGAAACAACCTTTGGGTGGCTGTTTTAGAGGGAAGGGGAACTACTTTGAAAAGACACAGGTCCTTTCCTTCCTCACTGAGGTGAAACAACCTTTGGGTGGTTGCTTCAGGGGAACAAGTCCTGGTGACCATGAAAGGTGCCCCAACCACTACCCTTGATCTGGGTAACTGGGGCACCTACAACCTTCGAACGTATGTGCCAGAACCACTTCGGTGTTTCAAGTGCCAGAAATACGGTCACCACAAGGCTAACTGTACAGCCAAGCCTAAATGTGGTGTCTGTAGCAAGGCACACAACACAGAGGTATGCCTCAAGGCATACAAAGAGGAAAAGAGGGACACAACAGCCAAATGTCCCAACTGTGCCAAGAAGCATCATGCCTGGAGCCTGACTTGCTCTGTCAGGAAAAAGGCGGCCCTCAGGCGACAAGAGGTTGCTCAAAACCGATCAGACTTTGTTCCTGCCCCACCGGGCACCCATGTCTGGGGAAGGAACAAAAGCGAAAAGGCCCCCCGACCTCCTAAGAGGAAGGAAGCCGCCCCCCAGCCGACACCGGATGTCTCCAACAAAAAGGAGTTTCCGACAATGCCAAAGGTGCAGAAAAAGAAACTAAAGAAAAAAGTTTCTAAGAGCACCACAAAAACCTCCCCAACAGATGATCATCTCCTCTTTGACGAGGACGATATGACTCTCCTGTTAACTGCTGTTGTCACAGCAGTAGCAACAGCCCTGGGGAGGTCGAGTGAGGAGGCCGAGAAGGCAGTTTCGGTCGCCATGACGGCAATGACCCAGACTGTCGCAGCCCTGAAGGGAAGAAAGCTGACTAGAGAAAAACCAGCCTCACCCTCACCCCAGGACGAAACTCCCCTCCCCACTCCAAACCAGGCCATGCCTTCACAGGCAGAGCCAAAACAGGCTGAATCTGTGCAGCCAGAGCCAGATCACGCTGATATTGCCCAGGCAAGGCCAGCAAGGCCAGCCAAGAAAAAGCCTGAGAGAAAAGCCGAACCAACCAAAGTCAGAGCTACCAAAGGCTCTCCACCCCCCAGTGGACCCAAGGATAGCCTGACAACAGACGAGGAGCCCTCAACTAGCGAGGACCTCGCAATGGAGTTGTCAGACTCCGACGATGTCTCTGATGTAACTATCACTGAGTAACATCATGACACACCATCTAAGCATCCTACAGTGGAACATCAATAGCTTCTCTGCAAAGAACGCTTTTCTCCAAGCAGTAGTGCGATCAAGGAACATTGACATTGTCATGCTCCAGGAGACATTAACAGTGGACACTGTTCGCTTCTCAGGGTACCATGCCTTCACACTGCCACGAACACCTGGCAAGAGAGGCTTGATCACCCTTGTGAGAGCAACAATCCCCTGCTCCGCAATAGCCGATGCATCGCACTGTGGAGATGATGTTGAATCCCTTGCCGTCGAGGTTCACCTGGCCGGGGGGCCCCTCAAACTGTACAATGTGTACAGCCGGCCACGCTGTAAAAGCTTAGACATCAGCCAGGTCTGTGCTTCTGCTGCACACGACCGAGTGATCATAGGGGGAGACTTCAATGCACACCACCCCATCCTGGCTCCCTGCCGGGCACCGGATGCGGCCGGCTATCACATAGCCGACGTGCTAGAGACATTCCCTGAGATCGCTCTCCTCAACACCCAAGAGCCAACGCATGTCAGAGGAGGGGTCCTAGACCTCACCCTGGCCACTGCGACTCTGGTGGGGAGGATTGGCTGGTGTGTCGATGAGACCGTCACAAGTGACCATTACGGCACTATAACTACCCTCATGGATGCTGGCCCAGCCGAAATCCTAAGACCAAATCTAAGATGGAAAACAGACAAGGCCAACTGGCAGGCGTTTCAAAACGCCTTGGCCCTCTGTCTGAGATGCAACAATCCCCCACAAAGCGAAAATGTGGAAGTGCTCGAAGCCAGCCTGCTAAACGCCATTAATGAAGCAGCCTCACAGACCATACCCAAAACTCGGCCTGGGTCCAGAAGTCACAAAGACGCCTGGTACTTCAATGACGAGATCAGGGAGGTCAACCACAGGGTGAACATGTGCCGAAAACTATTCCGAAGGCAAAGAACCCCTGACAACCTATCCCTCCTAAGGGAAGCTGTCACGGATGCCAAGGAAACTGCCAACAGAGTCAGGCAGGAAAAGTGGCTGGAATGGTGTGAGTCCTTCGACCACCAAACCACCCTTTCAGAGCTGTGGCAACGGGTCAAGCGAGCTACCAGCCGCTCAGCCCCGAGGTGCACCCATCACGACCCCCAAGCAGAGGCTAACAGACTGGCGCACGAGTTCTCTGCGAGAACGAGCAGCAACAGTCTGCCAGCCGAGCTGAGGGCAAGACAAGAGCGTCTACAGCCAGACAGACACGCTCAGATCAGAGAAAGGGCAGCCGAACCCGATAACTCAGACGTTATCTTTTCTCTGAGGGAACTAAGGAAAGCCTGTAAAACCAGTTCCAACACAGCCCCGGGCTCTGATGGGATCTCGTACCCCATTATCACCCACCTAGGACTAGCAGGTGAGCGTGCACTCTTGCAACTCATCAACAAGTCCTGGGAAACTTCCACTCTACCCCAGAGTTGGAAGAGGGCTACCATAGTTCCCGTCCCAAAACCAAAGGAGCCGGGGAAGTACCGCCCCATCTCTCTGCTCAGCTGCCTGGCCAAGACGGCTGAGAGGATGGTACTAAACCGGCTTCAATGGAAAACGGGACCCCCGCACGAACACCTGCACGGGTTCACAAGGGGCATGGGCACAGCACACAGCTTAGCCACGCTCTTAAGCACAATCAGCAAGGGCCCAGCTGTGGTGGTATTCCTTGACCTGGAGAAGGCTTTTGAACTGGCAAGTCCGCTTGCCATTCAGGAAAGCCTGATCCAGAAGGGAATCAGAGGAAAGCTCTTGGCTTGGATAGGTGACTACTTCAGGAACAGGACTGCCAATGTCAAATTCCAGGGTCACCTATCGCAGCACATGCCGCTCGAAAATGGAACGCCACAGGGTGGGGTTCTCAGTCCAGCCCTATTCAACACTTTAATGTCCTGTATCCTCAACATAAACCTCCCAGTGGGGTGCCAGATCATCTCGTATGCAGACGATCTCGCTATCACCTCCACTGGACCACGCAGCCAGAATAAAGCCCAGCGTTGTCTGGACCTCGTGTCAGAGGAGTGTTGTAGGACGGGACTAAAGATCTCTGCTGCCAAATCCAAAGCCATGGCTTTAAGACAGAGAGTTCGAGGCACAAGACTGAAAATCCAGGGAGTGGAATTAGAATGGGTCAAGGACTACCTATACCTTGGGGTAAGGATAGACCGGACCCTCTCCTTCCATAAGGAGGTCCAGTACCTGGTTGACCGAACCAAAGCAAGACTGTCTGTCATGAGAGCAATGACTGGGAGACGCATAGGGGCCAGACACAAAGTACTAAGATCATTCTATGTACATGCTGTCCGGCCCATTGTGAACTATGCCTCAGTCGCTCTAATTGCTGCAAAGAAAAAGCACACAGACAAATTAGAAACAGTCCAAAATGAAGCTGCCAGGATCATTCTGGGTGCCCCGAGGTGGACGAAGGTCCTCAACCTCCTGATGGAGGCAAACCTTCTCCCCCTGGACTCACGAATCGATCTAACGGCAACACAATTTCTGTCAAAGGTCATCCAGGCTCCCAGGAACACAAGCCTAAGACAAAAATTAGTCAGATGCCTCGAACAAGACAACGAGCTCGTTGCAAACAACTCCTGGCTGTCTCATACAGCCAGGGTGTTGATACGCCATCAGCTCAAAGAACAGCTTCTTGCTAAGGGCATGGACTCCCCCCACCCCGACTTTGCCGAAGCCCCGCCGTGGGCACTGAGCCTGATAGAGTTCAACATAATGAACCTGTCAATGAAAAAGAGCCTATACCCCATGCCTAGCCTAAAGGCAGAAGCCCACAGGGTCATTGCAGCCATCACTCCTCCGGGTAGTAGAACATACTACACGGATGGATCGGTCGATCCCTTGAGCCACACTGCAGGCGCCGGCTTTGCAGCTAGGGATGCCACGCGATCCATGAGGGTAACAGACAACGCCTCCTCGCTACAGGCAGAGGCAGTTGCAATCATGGGAGCCCTAGGCCACGCGTCCCTAAGGGAAGGACACGTGGTCAT
>NC_061826.1:31848013-31853013 GCF_019202785.1 Penaeus chinensis | reverse complement strand
TTGTTTTAAAATTGTGATTTGCGAATTCGGTCTGAGGCCTGATGGCTGAGTTGGTGTCGGCGGGAGAGAATGTGTTGCTTATAATCTTTGAATTACAATATTGTTTTGACTATTTACCTCCATCTAACCTATGCAGCTATACGATTAGAAACGCAGCTACAAGCTATATATTATTTGCACGGAGAAAAAGAGAGAGAATGAGAAGGGGAGTGAATGAGAGTAGGGATGAGGGGGGTTGTCACTATCACAAGCGAGCAATCGACAAGATCAGTGACTGTATTCATGACCTCCATTACCCAGAAATAGCAGTAATGATATAATTTCTTTGTTACTCATTATTTCCCGCCTGGAAACACAAAGGCAGTTCGTGGATCAATAATACAAATATTCGACAAATCATAAAGAGTATGTTCACATAAAGCAACATAATTATTTAATAACTTTATGTATTTTTGCATAAATAAAACAACGGAGGCTCTTGGCATTATGAACTATCTTCTTGTGTTTCCCTTCGATATTTTGAATATAATCTATTCAGTGTTGTGAATTTCTCAACACAATTTGTGATTTGAATTTGTATATATTCGGTTGGTATATATATTTTTGATAGTGACTTATTTTGAAGACAGTGACTTATTTTGTCTTCTCCTGTCTTACACCCTTTATCTCTGTGTTTTGTATCTTTGTCTCCTGTTCTTCATCTTATCTATTTATTTGTTTAGATTTTAGAAACTTTGATCTTTTTTTTAGCAGGGCAGCGGCATGTCCAAAGTAGCGTGAATGGGGCAGTGAAGTGCTGTCCGCTTCCTTCTTTGTCAACATTTTAGCAAGTTTTAGTGCCTCTTTACCTTCCCGGCTAGATTATAACTAAAACTAAAATCAAGTGAACACCAGTGAGATAATCAAAAACATATTAGTTTGTGTATCATAGCACCAAGAATGTTGCCGATTGACAGGTTTGAATATAGAATGAATTCTAATGGGGAGGTCTTACAGGGTGACTTCTACTGATGACTTGCATGAGGTAAGATTCTACCCTTCTCTTTGTATTTGCAAACCAAGCTCTTTCTCTTCTTGCAGAACGACTTTCGAAACATTAGACGCCTGAATTATCGCGTGAGAACCGTTGACGGGAGCTGGTAGCGACAGTCGTCTCCAGGACTCGGGTTGAGGAGCAACTCTACGCCCAGTGCAACGTGACGACGCCCTTTCTTGGAGAAACCTCTACAGCTTCATTTTGTTGGATGTTGCACTCAAATTTATCAAAAGCAACCAGTTTGTCCCAGTTGTTCAGTTCCTCCGCTTTCAAAATATCCAGATTACTGAGTATAGGTTTAATGTATATGACTTTCCTTTGCTTGGGTTTTGGAAGAGAGGTAAAAGTGAGAATTATAACAGGTCAGGTGGAATATTCAGTATATGAGATGACTGATTTTTTTTCGTTATTTTTTCAGATTCAGTGTGAGTCTCGTTTCGAAAGGCAAGGTACATTCTGCGATCAACTTACCACTGTGCAAGTAAGTAACTGGAGGAATTATTTTTCTTTTAATACAATCTTCAATTTTTTACTTCTTTTCCATATCTGTTGTTATTTTGTTAATAAATGATAATTGTTATCAACAATTTTCTAAGAACCCGAAGGAGATTTCTAAAATTTAACTACATATCGAAGGTTAGTAACCGTGGGAGTTTAATTATCCAAATGTTATTCCCCACATTCAACTTTAATCATCCCCACAGACTTCTATTTTCCTCATCATATTCCACGAAACAAATTATAAGAAATATTTTTGTCTGTCTTATTATTCGTCCGGAAACGAGAAACTATTTTTTTTTTTTTTTTTTTTTTTTTTTTTTTTACATTTCTTGTATTCATTTTTATTTTTTCTTCCGACATCAGACTTACGAGGGAAAGTTTTACGAGCTGATTTCCTTGATTCTCCTTTGTCCCTTCGAGCTCCTATACTTTTTTTTTTCCCTATTGCTTTCGTTTTTTTCCTATTGTTTTCTTTTTCTTCTTGTTTCTCTTTTTTCTTTTTCATATTTTCCTATTGTTCTTTTCCTGCATTATCCCCTTTCTTTTTTTTATTGTTCATAACAGAGAAATAATAGTTATGATGGTAATGATGTTAATAATAATATTAATAATAGTAATATTATCATGATGATGATGATTGATGATGGTAATATAAAGATAATAATGATAATGACATTTAAAGAAATGCTAATGATGATGACGACCTGTATATTTTCTCTCGTCACCGTAAAAAAAATATATTTGAGACGAAGTTCTGAAAGTTTCTGGCAGTGACACGAGTCTCAAGCAATCCTCCCTTTTTTTTTTCTTTTTCTTATTTTGCGTCACAATGCACTTTTAGCCATGAACACTGGTATAGTGAAGTATTCATAAAATTGTGAACTTTAAGAATTTTTAGAATTTTAAGAGAGGCTAATCAAATTTTGTTCAGTTTTTTTGTCAAAATTAATTTTATTCATCGCCTCACTTCCTACTGAATTCATGTTCTGTCACATACCACAGCATACATGACAAACAATATTTAATCGTCTTTGTTAAGCCTCAGTGAAAATGATTATTTTTTAAAATAATCATATTTATATGTTGGTAACACAATGGTAATCAATATATGATCATTATATATTTTTCTGACGTAGATTTTTTATTAGTTTTTTTTTTTTTTTTTTTTTATACAAGTACAGTTTTATACAAGTATAATTCATAAACACTAATACTCTAAATATATAGCTTTTCGTATAGCGGGAAAAAAGTTCACCGGGAAGAGTGACGTGGTTGCGGTTAAAGTCAGACTTTGGTTACAAAGAAACGTGTTTTAAATCCTGAATACTTGGTTGCACCTTAGCAAACTAAGCTTCATTAGATGATAATATGCTATATATAAAACCTCTGATTTCCTAACTCCTGACACTGGTTGTGGCTAATGATATCAGTATATAAACAGTTCACAAGTGCTCAAGGTCAGTGTACTATTGTAGCTAGGCTTTTCAAATTCTTTATGGTGAGTGAATATGATGCCCTTGAGTGAATATGATGCCCTTCATTGGCATCTAGACAAAAGGCAAAATCAGGCTGTAATGGGACTAATGCATTTCCAACGTTTACAATATTTTAACATTTTAATCCCACAAGCCATTCGCCGCTAATGACGCGGCAATTAATTGTAAATAATTAATGTGTGTGTGTGTGTGTGTGTGTGTGTGTGTGTGTGTGTGTGTGCAGTATATTTATGTATGTATATGTGTATATATATATATATATATATATATATATATATATATATATATATATATATATATATACATATATATGAATATATGTGTATATATATGAATATGTGACTACATGTGTGTATATATATACAAAGTATATACAAGAATATATATATACAATGTATATATAAGAATATACATATATATATATATATATATATATATATATATATATATATATACAAAGTATATATAAGAATATATATATATAGAGAGAGATATATATATATATACATACATATACATATATAAATATATATATATATATATATATATATATGTAAGTATATGTATGTGTATATATTATATATATATGTATGTATGTATGTATGCATACACACACGCACACGCACACACACACACACACACAAACACACACACACACACACACACACACACACACACACACACACACATACACACACACTCACACTCACACACATACACATACGCACTCACACACATATATAGATAGATAAATAGATCAATAGATATTTGATTTAATAAATTGATTAGTTCCAGTGAACGACAAATAATTTTAAAGAAGTACATATTTATATGAATATGAATACTCATAATATCACTTACACATACACGTGCGCACGCGCAGAGAAACAAAAGTAAATGGCTTATAGCCACCAAAATGTGAATGACTCACAAGAATAGTCTAAATGATCACCTTGCGGTAAGTATTTACAAACATAAATGAGATCTTGTCCCTGCGGGGCACTCCATATAATGATGGTATAGAGTGTTGCCACTAGGGAGATCGCACAATTTGCAAGATGAAAAATGGGGCACGTCCTCTGCTTGCGACATCTGCCACACCGGCCGGTACCCCAACCCAAGACTCGCACTCACCACATTGTATCTACGTATCATGAGCCCATGGCGACGGTATTTGTGTGCACAGTTCACAAAATTGTCGTAGTGCTACATGAAAACAATGCTATTACGTTCTACGTTCTATCGTGGGCTATGGCGAACTGGGAAAGTAATCTATGCACAACATTGCGACACAATATCCTTACTAAAGTGAGGGCGTGAAGGCAGGCTGGGAGTCTGCCCCTTCACTCTGTTCAGCCCCCTCAGAGTGAGGAGAATGACAGCATCCAGGAGGCCATGAATCTCACAGTGAGCAGTGCTTGAGGAATTGGGTAATCTACGGCCAACCTATCCCCCCACCCCCCCGCGGCTCCAGAGTGGGAGAGAACATGACGCCGCACTCCCGTCTGCTGGCGCATACAGTGTTAATAAGTTTGCAGCCACCTAGCCGAAGATTAGGTCTAGGTGTGCCTGGATCAAGTAATGATGACATTCCCTGATGACATTGGAGTAGTTAGGCGCGATATGGGGAGAGTTCAGACATCTGACACTGAGATAAGTGACGTTGCAGTATACCCTGTCAACAAGTGGGGCCAATTTTAGTTCGGACTGCATATTAGCTACCCTGATGGAAGTAGAGCAACCCAGGATAAATTGCATGACTCTGTTTTGATTTTTTCTCGGTGGCTCCAGAGAGTTGACAGAGTGTTGATGAAGGATAGTCAACGACAGAACACATGTACACCGCATTGATGGTTTGGGCCAAAAGGATACAGACTCCGGCGGCATGGTTGGCAAGCCACTTGACGGGGGTGAAGCACTGCTGTAGTCGATACAGGAGGTCCTTGACAATGGGGTGGAGCCTCTGT
>NC_061826.1:31838013-31843013 GCF_019202785.1 Penaeus chinensis | reverse complement strand
TTATGTTTTCTTTATTTTGATATAGAGGGAGACAACCAGACACCCTGTGATATTAATGAAATATTTATACACGCCTCTCCTCAGAATCATAACCACTCTTGCCTTACAACTACACCTTCCTGCACTTGCATAGACACTGCTGTCGCTCTTTTCCACAGTTCTTCTAACATTACATACCCTCTCACAATTTACACTTGTGAATGTATTGGGTGGTGGCAATGTACGTTCCTGAATGATTTGTGTGGTGGAAGTGTACGTTCCCGAATGATTTGGGTGATGGCAGTGTACTTTTATTTAAATCTCTTTCAATGAGCTTGGGGACGTGGGTGTTTTCATTCGCACAAGCACCACAATCACCCCGCCAGCCTCCCATAGCTAGTAACCTTATACACTTTGCTAGCTCGCGGTCCGGTTAACGCCTGCTATGATCATGTTCTCTTTGATATCATATGTACTATTTACTATTTTCTATAATTGGTGTGTTTTAATGTTTTCATTTTGTTTTAATTTGATTTGTTGTGGTTTTATTTTCCTTTCCGTACTTACATCAGTGATGTATATCCCGCCAGATGTCTTATCTCTCATTATTTTTACCCCAGTTTATAGATGTATTCTTGTACTTTTGTTTGTCTTTATCCCTATGAGAACATATTTTCCCCATTTTTTTTACACAACGACTGCTTTTGAAACTTGGGTTCTTTTGATTATGCATATATTATTACTCATAAATGCTGTTCAACATGGTTTATGACGTCAAAAGCTTTAAGATAGAAGCTGTGCTGAGCAAAAAAAAGAGACAATCTCCACAAGACAATAGTGTTTTTTTTTTCATTTATTTATTTTGTTTATTTACCGGTGTTGTGTGGTTTGTTTTTATTTCTTCAGTAGACTGTGAAATACTGGAAATATCTAGACAGAACATCATACAAAGAAATACAAGTTAAGTTCGGCTTTTCTGGTTATTTTTTTCTTGTGCACGGAAGCTGGACATGATTATTTATCTTTCTGTATAAATATGAACTAGATTTTACAATGGAATTCTATATTTAGAGCGTTATCGAATACAGGTTAAGACTATCCCCACAGCTTTTTCTTTTTGCCCATAGTTTTCATTAAGCTTCATTTTGATACGAGTCCATCTAATGCAGGTAATCCATCAAATGCAGGTAAATTGTAGCTACTTCACACTTTGTATTCCCTGCAGTAACGATACCATTAATTTTATAGGGGAAAATAAATATCTGTCACGCATTTTGTTGGTGAATCATTTCATTTGGCCCTAATTCGTACGTAAATCTGTTTTCCTCTAAAGTCCAACCAATGATTTACTCACTTTAAATAAATAAATGAATAAATCAAAATATAATTCGTCTGTTAACTTTCCTGTAATCTTGCTTACAGGCCTGTTATCTAATCAATAAACCTACTAATAAAGGCGAGTCAATAGTAGTTATGCTACTGGGGTAACCACGATCATCTTGATGGGAATGATAGAAATAACAATAAGAGTGATTGCGGTAATATTTATATTAATTAGTATTTTTATTGTTTTATTTAGTCAAAACAAATATGTTTTGTTCTTTCTCGATGACAAAACACTATAATTAACTGTTCCTGTAATTATTTCTAGTTGCAGCTCTAGCTTCTGATGCCATGGATTTTCTGCCTAATTACATTTTAATATAATCACTATTATAAGAGAACGGTCTTAATTCCAATGCGAAATAGATATTAAAATGCATGTTTATTGATAGCATAAAGGATTTTCTGGATTTAGAGCAGCTTTACAGCAGAGTTAAAAGGGATCTTGGAGCAATTGGTTCTTCAGCTTCATACTTGATCATTGTAAAACCATTAGTTCATCTGAAGTAACTATGAGGGGGGAGATTTAACACTAAGCTTCATATTATTTCTTAATGGATTACACATTGACATAATGCATGTCAGCATTTGCACTTCTCTAAAGGACATGAAATGTCTAACTGGATGCCAAGGGAATGTAGAATTTTTTTTTTACATTACGATTTTTTTTTTTTTTTTTTTTTTTTTTTTTTGTGGCATGAAGATTTTCTCTCTCTCTCTCTCTCTCTCTCTCTCTCTCTCTCTCTCTCTCTCTCTCTCTCTCTCTCTCTCTCTCTCTCTCTCTCTCACTCTCTCTCTCTCCCTCTCATTTTCTCTTTGTTCCTTTTTCAATGTGTAGACGCTAGGGAATAAACGCCTATCCATTCGGGAACGCGGAAGAAAAAAAGTTTTTCTCGTAGCAGCAAATGGTGTGTGAAAATCTATTAAAGTTCCGACAGAAAGTGAGTGCTGTTAATGGTGGTAAATATCCCCATTGTGAGATTCTGAGAGCGTCAGCTTCTTCTTTCTTTATTTTCTTTTTTTTCTATTGCTACAGAGGCCTTTAGTCTTACGTAAAGCTTTACTGCCAACTGCAACTGCCCACTTGCTTTTAACTTTAAGAGCTCTCTGTCTATCTATCTACCCATTTGTCTCATTGTACCATTCTGATTCCTTTCCTTTATGATTTTTTCTTTGTTATTTTACGTTTCTCTTGAAGCCATGGGCAATAAATTCCATTTGTTTTCCGCACACTCTCCAACAACCAGGTATTTATTCAGCGTTTTCCCCGGAGAACATCATGTAATAGTTCATTTTCAAAATATTACTCTATCCGATTTCACCGTCCTTTATAAGCGTAAGATTTTATCTATATGCTATTGCTATTCTCTCAGCAGCCTCTTATTTAAAGAGTAAAATGGTATGAAATGGTTATGATACAGGAAAAAAGGACCGCTATTCATGGTTTTCTTATATGAATTGTAATAATAGTATTTGTACGCTAAGGTGAACACAGAAAAAAATGAAAAAGACCGTATAATATCGCATATATCCAACTCGAAACACAGAGCAACAACCACCTATATTTTCCAATAAAACACGAAATAACACCAATCCTTTAAAAGCAACATTGAAAACGAGAAAACAAAAGACGGTCTCTTCAAGTCTTTAAGAGTACGGTTCGATGTCCCTCGGGATGAGCTCGAAACTTTCTTTAATACAGTAATGGACTTCGTTATAAAGAAGAAACAAAGAGTTTTAAGGTAAATACTTATTGAAGAACCAAAGGAAAATATATGTAATACTAGGTTTGCGAATGTCCCTTGGGATTAATAGAGTGGTGCTTGTGTTTCCTTTATAGGAATGAGAAGATTATGTTACGAAAATATAGAGGGTTCATTATTCAAAAAGCTAGTAACAGTCAGTAAAGAAAGTCATCAGCTCCGCCTCTAGTCCCTTTCACAAAAATAACAAATTATACGAACTAATGATAATAATGGTAATAATTATGAAACTGATGATACTACTACTGTTGCTGCTACTACTACTACTACTACTACGACTACTACTACTACTACTACTAATGATAATAATAATAATAATAATAATAATAATAATAATGATGATGATAATGATAATGATAATGATAATGATAATGATAATGATAATAACGATAATGGTAATAAGGATGATAATGATATTAATAATAATGATAATAACAATAATAATATTAATAATAGCAACAGTAATGAAAACAATTGTATCAAAAATAGTAACAATAATAATAATAACAATAATGATAATATCAGTATTATAATTAAAAATAATAATAATAATAATAATAATAATGTTAGTAATTAGGATATCAAGAATAATAATGATAATAATATTAATAGAAATTATGATGATAACGATGATGATGATAATAACAATAATAATAATAATAACAATAGTAATGATAATAATATAATAATAATAATAGTAATAATAATAAAAATAATTATAATAGTAATAACGATATCAATGACAATAATAATTACTATTATATTATTAATAATGATGCTGATGATTAATGTCAATATAAAAGGTAATTATAAAAGGATCAAATTCTTTTTAAACAAGTAATTATAACATCCCTACATCATCTACCTTTCTACCTATACCCAACGCAGAAAGAAGATTGAAAACAAAATAAAACAAAATAGCTGCATCTTAGTACCTTTGTGCAGAAGGACGTCTCAGATGCTAGCTCTCCCAGGCCTCACAAGACGTATATAGTTCCCCGATTGCCTCATTAGCCGAAAGTGCGGTTTCTTATCGGCAATGAAAGGGGCGTGGAATGGGGTGGGATGACCATACGGGCGTAAGGGGGCGAGGGATAGGGGAAAGAGCGAAGGAGAATGGGAGGAGAGGCAAAGGAGGAAAAGAAGAGGATGGAGCAGCGTGAGGAAAAGGAGAGGGGATGGGCGTAGGGTGCGATAGGAGGGAGGAGAATGGAAGGAGATTGGGAATAGGTGGAAATGAGAAAGAGGAAGCAAAATGAGGAAAAGGAGAGGGGATGGGCGTAGTGTGCGATAGGAGGGAGGAGGAGGGAAGGAAATTGGGAAGAGAGGGATAGGAGGAAATGAGGAAGAGGAGAGGGAGTGGGCCCATGGGAAAATAGGAGAAAAGGCATTGGAGGAAAAGATGAAGATGGTAGAGCAGAATAAGGAAAATGTGAGGAAGGGGAAGAGTATGAGTTGTGAGATTTCTTATCAGGCAGGGGAAGGGAGGGGTTAGGAGGGAAATAACTTGGAGATAACTTGGAAGAAGAGGAGAAAGAAGAACGAGAGCAAAGAAAGGATAGAGGGAGAAAAGAATAGTACCCTAAGAGAATTAAGAAAGATGAGAGGAAAAGGAACGAAGAATAGCAAGAAAAGGAGGAAGAGGATGAGACGAAAGAGGGGGGAGACGGAAAGATGCAAGAATTGTGAAATGGGAAGAGAAGAGGAAAAGAGGACAGATTAATAAATAAAGGTACAAAGCGATAAAAGATAGAAGGGATAGTAATGAAACGAGACGAAAGAGGACGAGAAAGACAAGAAAATGACAAAGCCAAGTAAAAAACAAGGCGGGAAAGAAAGGAAGGAAAGAGAGATAAAAAAAAAACCACGAAAACT
>NC_061826.1:31813013-31815513 GCF_019202785.1 Penaeus chinensis | reverse complement strand
AGCGGCATACACAAATATATAAACTTAAAAAGAAAAGATTTATAACAGTGAGTGAATTGAAAGTATCTCACAGGATCGTAAATTGTTATATCGCTGGAGTAAAAGATGGAAGGATCTGCCTCCTGCCTGGATCTTTGTTGCCATCACCTAAAACTATACATTTATATATAATGATGAAAAACATGATCACGCGTGAGGAAGTTAAACATGTGGCACTGGCAATATAAATTTAGAATTTCTTATATTAGGATACGATAGATTAGCAGAAATATTGCTTCAGATAGGAAAATAACAATGAAAACGGGTGAATGGCCTGTTCATTATCCAGAATCAGTTGCCATACGTTGAGAGATGACAGGAAATACTCGAAAATAAGAGAACCGTCAGTTTAATCAGCAAAGACTTTACAGTGCAGTGCTCCTAAACCGAATGACATATCCAAATGAAGGTTAAGAGGGGAAGACAGGGAGGACGAAATACGAGAATGCAAATTTGTTAACTCGGAATATCTACTGAAAAAAAAATATCGAGCATCAAAAATAAATCTATTATAAGTTATTTTCACTTTTATTATTTTCATCGAAGTGTTGGTAAAATTTTGGCAAAAAAAGAAAAATAATTCATGTCTTATAATATCTAACCATAATCTTGAGCAAGCAGAAGATTTCAAAGGTTCAAGAAGTCAAATTGACTATGAAATAAGATTTTGGATCCCATCTTGCGAATCATGTTGAAAATCACGGTAAAGACTAAGTTCAGGTTGATAAGGACAATAGTATCTTCTCCTCCCTCAGTCTCCTGTTATTCTTGAATGTTCGTGGCAGAATGACAGATAAGGAGGACTGCTTTTGAAGATAGATATTTTGCAAACATTTCTTCACGCACGACTTATCGCTCACAGGACAGACATCAGCACCAATGACGATACTTGCGCAAGATTTGTGTCAGAAAATAAAAGAAAGCTGAAGTGCGTCGGCCATGTCCCAGCAGAAAGTCAAGCCAGCATTTAATTAATGCGATGGTGCATGCTGGCGTTTCGGGAAAGGGAGGAGGAAAAGGATCAAGGAAATACATCTCAAAAGCGATATGTGGTCTAAAGGAATGCAGAGGATTACGTAAAATGCATGAATTTTGCACATCGTCAATGAAGGGAACTATGGATTTTCTGGATAAGGAAAAACAAATGTATATAAAGTAAATGCAACGTATCACACACGCACACATACACACATGCATGCACGCACGCACGCGCAGGTACACACACACACACATACACACACACACAAGACACAGAAACACACACATACACGCACACACACAACACAAACAATCAAACATAAATACAATGTGTTTGCATGCATATAAATAAACAGACATAATTTATTGTTACAGATGACATTATCTTTTTCCTTTAGAGATGCCGTTCATGGTCGAAGTTCTTTCTCGTATTCCACCCCACATCTTTGCTGAGTTATTTGGTGATACATCTACAGTTTGGCAATCGTCTATATTGATAAATTATTCAGTATAGATTATTAATAAACGTACATTTACATATAATATTTTTTTCTCTTTCTCTCTTTTTTACGGTTACATTTCCCCTCCCCTTCTCTGCGTTTCAAGATGAAGTAGTTAGACATGTAAGGGAAACTGCATTTTTACGGCCGCTACCTAGGGGAATGCATGTACACTGCACTTGTTTTCCTCTCTGCTTACGTTAAGAGCCGGTTTCATCAGTATGAACTCCTCTGAGCATATAGTTGAAATGAATATGGCTCCTACTACAAAATCCAGAATAGGTGATAAAGTGTATATTTTCATGGCAAATTAACATGTGTGAAAATTAATGAATAATGTAAAGCTATAAGGGTATGCTAATTCAGAACCAGCAGGCATAAAGCATGATCTTCGAAATGCATTTACTAAGGGTCATATCTCTAGCAAGAAGAATTAAATTCGTTTGTCTCATCTTCATCTGCATTACAGTTACTTGCTCGGGATTGTATTTATTTCCATATATGAATTATGCATATATATGTTAGTCACTTGAAGGATATAACTCTCTCCTTCAATATAAACCATGAAATGCGATTATTTTTTCTTATACTTTGTTGTAACTATGGTTGCAGGAAATTAATTTAAGATTAAAGAAGATACACAGTCATAGATCTCATCAACATTATGGTTAACGGTAATGATTCAGTAACTTCTTTTCCTAATCTTTTCACTGACGATGTTTTTTGCTATTTAGTTTTTTCTTCCTTGCAAGACCGCAAAGGTAAGAATAACATCTTTCCTGGTCTAATTATTAAGATTTGGTATATTATTTATATTAGGGCCTCAGGTATATTAGTCATTGATTGAATCTTTCTTACTATATTCCTATAGCCTTATGGTTGTAAAGTAATAATCTACAAAGTATTTACCACTGACATTTAATCATCATAGCTTAATCGAAGTTATTCCATCACCCAGATAATCATCCCAATATGGGATTTAA
>NC_061826.1:31793013-31798013 GCF_019202785.1 Penaeus chinensis | reverse complement strand
TTATACATTCATTTAAAATCCTTGATCATTACGTGTGCGCGGATGTATCTGCGTATGTCTGCGTTTCCTTGCTTAGCATTATTCCCTTAAAGCTGAAGTCCTTCTCGGTTGCCATCGGCCACTCGTAATCTTCTGGCTGGAAGAAATACAAACATTTCCTCGAACTACTCTCGACGTCGCGTGAGGACGAGAAAGGGGAGAGGATTGAAAACGTGCAATTTTAATGAACAGTTGGAAAGTAAAATACAGGAAGTGAGAAGTGCAAACAGACCAAAGAGCGAGAGGGAGAGAAAGAAAGAGAAAGCATGAATATTTAACAGCAGAAAATATGGGAGAGAATGATAAGAATCCTCGAGAACCTCGACTTGCTTCTCTGCCATGACAGCTCTGATTTCGAAGGAATAATGCATCGTAAGCCTTGTTGGTTTAGATATCTCGCCAGCTACACTGAATACCGGATATGTTGTCATACTAGTGATTTGACATATGTTCTCTCTCTTAGTTTGCATGTAGATTCGATGGGTAGAATAAAGTGTATGCGTGTGTCCATGAATATATACTTACACACTTAATATATGTGCATTTGTGTGTATGTCTATATAATTACACACACACACACATACACACACGCACGCACACATACACACACACACACATGTGCGTGCGTGCGTGTGTGTGTGTGTGTGTGTGTGTGTGTGTGTGTGTGTGTGTGTGTGTGTGTGTGTGTGTGTGTGTGTGTGTATGTGTGTGTGTGTGTGTGTGTGTAAGTATATAGACATACACACAAATGCACATATATTAAAATCTTAATCAATCTCCAACCCAAAACAAAGAAATTCAAAATCAAATACACTTCGCAGGTCGTCTCGCAGGGACCCTTAAGTTATTCAGTATATTTACACAGAAAATGTGACTGAGATGCGTCTGCTGCGTTGCGTAATTCCACTTCCAACAATATATCAAAATAACTTTAACACATTAGTTGAATGGAAATAAATACTAACAATAAAGAGATAAATAGGCAATTCAGTAAAGAAATAAATAGGCAATTCAGTAAAGAAATAACTGTGTTCATAGCGAGTTCATTCAACAGAGATCTAAATGATGATAATAATGATAATGATGACGATGATAATAATAATGATAAAAATGATGATACGGATAATAATAATAATGGTAATAATAATTGTCATTATAATAATTATGCTAATAGTACTTATGAAAATAATGATGATAATTATGAAAATATTAATAATAATAATGATAATGATAATGATGATAACAATGATAATAATAATAGTGATAATGATAATGATGATAAAAGTAACGATTATAACAACAATGATAATAATGATAATGGTAATAATAATGATATCAGCAACAACAACAAGCACAATGATAATAATGACAATAATAATAACACTAGTAATAATGATAAAGATAATGATAATGATAATAATAGTAATAATAATAATAATGATAATAACAATAATAATAATTATCATTGTTATTATTATTATTATTATTATTATTATTATTATTATTATCATTATTATTATTATTATCATTATTATTGTTATTAAAATTATTGTAATGATAGTGATGATAATAAATAATTATAATAATAATGATAAATATTGATAATAATAATAATCATTACTAATATTATTATTAAAATGACGATGATGATAATAATAATAATGATAGTAATAATAATAATAATAATAATAATATAGTAATAATAATAATAATAATAATGATAATGACAATGATAATGCTAATGCTAATGATGATATTAATAATAATAATGATAATAATAATACTAAGAAGAAGAATAATGATGATAATGATAATGATAATAATAATAATGATAATAATAATAATAATAATGATAACAACAACAATAATGATAATAATAATAATAATAATAATAATAATGATAATAATAATAACTATAATAATCATAATCATAATAAGAATAATAAAAATAATTATAATGATGATGATGATAACAATAATACTAATAATCATAATGGCAATACAAAAATAAACATCTGAATAGCTAACAGACACGTGGTTGTCACAAGGGCAGCTTAGTTATTTAGCAATAATAAGTATGTTTAACAAACACAAACACAAACTTGATACTATAAGTTGGTATACAATTTTATAAAAATAATTTCTTGGCAAATTAAGCCTGTTAAATTTCCTTAACACTATTCCTTAACACTATTTTCATATATGTTGATTCACAATTTCAGGACAATTTATGGATTACTTCTCTCCTCCAAATCCGATTTCCCTAAACGAAGAACTGAATATTCATTCACATTATTCATTTTCTTTATTGCAGTAGATCCGTAATTTAAAATCCTCTAACTTATTCAATGGTCAACAATATGTTGTAGGCGAATCAGCGGTTTACTTTCACTAAATGTTGACGTTCAGAAAATATACAAAAATATCTAGAATAACTCTGAACTGACAAATATATATCACTTCCTTGCTTCACATTTTATTACATTTCTCACGCCCCGTTCGTTCCCTGGAAAGGACGGTCATCTCTAGCAAACCCCACAAGAATTGTACCAATCTAATGGAGAAGCACTATATAAGGCAAGAGCAGAGGGCGCTGACATTCATACCATCGCTGTGATAACATTTTGTGATTACCTTTTTCACAAAACTAATCATAATCACCTTCAATTTATAACTAAATGTTACATTACTTCATCATTCTCAAGTGATAGCTCGCCTACATTAAGACCTGATTTTGAATCTACACGAAAGGTCATGTATTTTCTCTCCCCCCCCCCCCACCCCACCCCCCTGCACCCTCCGCACCCGCCCGCCTCTCTTTCTATTTCTCGTTCGTCATTACTTTAAAATCTCGTTCCGCGTTCCAAGTCTCCGTTTTATCCCATCCCCCCCACTTCCCCTTCCGCTCTTCTCCCCCCCTTCCTTATCACTCTACCGTACCATCCACCTCCCCTCTTCCTGCCGAACTCTCTCTCCTCTTCGCCTTCTTCCTCGCACCCTTCCTTTCCTGCCTTCTGATCTCCCTTATCGCCCATTACCTTTCCCTATTACCACTCCAACCTCTTTCTCCTCCCCGTTCTTTCCTCTCTTTCCCCCTCTTCCTGTTACTCTTCCTCCCCCAACTATTCTCCCTTCCCCCTTCCTAACCCCTTCCTTCGTCTCTCCTCCCCCTCCATCTAACCACCCTCCCTAACCCCCTTTCGATCCCACTCCCACCCACCCTTCCTTCCCCTTAGCCCCACCCCCTGCCCGCCCTTCCTTCCCCTTAGCCCCACCCCTGCCCGCCCTTCCTTCCCTTTAGCCCCACCCCCTGCCTGCCCTTCCTTCCCCTTTGCCCCACCCCCTGCCCGCCCTTCCTTCCCCTTAGTCCCACCCCCTGCCTGCCCTTCCTTCCCCTTTGCCCCACCCCCTGCCCGCCCTTCCTTCCCCTTAGCCCCAACCCCCTGCCTGCCCTTCCTTCCCCTTAGCCCCACCCCCTGCCCGCCCTTCCTTCCCCTTAGCCCCACCCCCTGCCCGCCCTTCCTTCCCCTTAGCCCCAACCCCTGCCTGCCCTTCCTTCCCCTTAGCCCCACCCCCTGCCCGCCCTACCTTCCCCTTAGCCCCACCCCCTGCCCTTCCTTCCTTCCTTTTAGCCCCACCCCCTGCCCTTCCTTCCTTCCCCTTAGCCCCAACCCCTGCCTGCCCTTCCTTCCCCTTAGCCCCACCCCCTGCCCGCCCTACCTTCCCCTTAGCCCCACCCCCTGCCCGCCCTTCCTTCCCCTTAGCCCCATCCCCTGCCTGCACTTCCTTCCCCTTAGCCCCACCCCCTGCCCTTCCTTCCTTCCTTTTAGCCCCACCCCCTGCCCTTCCTTCCTTCCCCTTAGCCCCACCCCCTGCCTGCCCTTCCTTCCCCGTAGCCCCACCCCCTGCCCGCCCTTCCTTCCCCTTAGCCCTACCCCTGCCCGCCCTTCCTTCCTTTTAGCCCCACCCCCTGCCCTTCCTTCCTTCCCCTTAGCCCCATCCCCTGCCCGCCCTTCCTTTCCCCTTAGCCCCACCCCCTGCCCGCCCTTCCTTTCCCCTTAGCCCCACCCCCTGCCCGCCCTTCCTTCCCCTTAGCCCCAACCCCAACCCACCCCCGCCACGCCAGATACGAGGCCACAATAATCGGATCAGAGCGATGAGAGACTCGTTCATAAATCCTCACTCGAGGAAATTACTTCAGGATCTCATATCCGGCCGCGCTCCGCAAATTGCCAGAAGGTCGTGGCGGAGGCGGTGGGCGGTGGGCGCTGGGCGGTGGGCGGTGGGTGTTGGTGGTGGTGGGGTGGGGGGGGGAGGTTAGAGGCTGAGGTTTGGGTACTTGTAGTGGGGGACGGGACGGAGGTAGGGGGGAGGGGGAAAGGGGTGGCGGTAGGTGGTATGAGAGACTTGAGGTTTGGGTATTTGTAAGGGGAGGGTTGATAGGGGGATGGGGGAGGGGGAGTGGGGGCGGTAGGAGGTGTGAGAGGCCGAGGTTTGGGTCCTAGGAGGGGGTTGAAGGGGGGAGGGGTCAAGGTGGAGTATCAGGGGTTAGGGAGAGAACTGAGGATCGAGGACTGAGATTTGGTACCTGGTGGGGCTACCAAAGCAGTTTAAGAGGGGAAAAGGGGGGATGAAATAAACCATCTAAGTGGGGAGAGAGTTCTGATTCGAGAGGAAATAAGCCAAGTTAGATTAAGCTAGGCTAGGTTAGTCGCGAGAGAGGGGTGCGGGGGTAAAAAAAATAAAGTTAGAAAAGGTAAAAAGGGAAAAGGGGCAAGGAAACAAATCTTCACAAGATGGAGGCTCTATCATGAGGCAGAAAAATGGGTTTATTTGTGTTTGTCTGTCTGTTTATTTTTGTTTTTTGTTTTTTTGTGAGAGGCTGATAGAAAATAGTTGTCAGATTTTGTTTTATTTGATGCTGTTGTTAGTTATCATGATGACTGTTATTGTGATCATTA
>NC_061826.1:31778013-31780513 GCF_019202785.1 Penaeus chinensis | reverse complement strand
GTTCTCATTTGCCTGAAATTCAACAGGGACTATAAAGTGTTGCCCCCACCACGCCCTATGACCCCTTCCACCCTCGACCCACCCACCCACCCACCCGCCCACACGGCTAGGGCAGGGGGGAATCAAGTATCAGGTCAGGATCTCAGCGAGTCAACAAAGTATAATGGAATATAAACACGGGCGCTCCACCCAGCCGGAGTGCATTCACAGAATATCATCGCAGCGGCTAATAAACCATGGCAACCGACGACTCTCCAGAGAAAATGGATATCACAGTGTTTTTGCCCCATGGCGAAGCGAGGGGAAAAGGGGCAGCGATTGGCCGGCGGGGAGGATGCGTGGAATTATGTCAACGCTGAATGAGGGCGAAAGAGACAGGGGAGGGGGCCGGCGATGTGTGTGTGTGTGTGTGTCGCGAGAGGGGGCTGACGAAATGTGTGTGTCGAGGGAGGGGGCTGGCGAAGTATGTGTGTCGGGAGAGGGGGACTGGCGAAGTGTGTGTGTCAAGGAGGGGGCTGGCGATGTGTGTGTGTGTCGCGGGAGGGGGATGACGAAGTGTGTGTGTAAAGGAGGGGGCTGACGAAGTGTGTGTGTCGGGGGAGGGGGCTGACGAAGTGTGTGTGTCGTGGGAGGGAGCTGACGAAGTGTGTGTGTCGCGGGAGGGGCCTGACGAAGTGTGTGTGTCGAGGGAGGGGGCTGACGAAGTGTGTGTGTCGTGGGAGGGGGCTGACGAAGTGTGCATGTCGAGGGAGGGGTCTGACGAAGTGTGTGTGTCAAGGAGGGGGCTAACTAAGTGTGTGTGTCGGGGGAGGGGGCTGGCGAAGTGTGTGTGTCAAGGAGGGGCTGACTAAGTGTGTGTGTCGGGGGACGGGGCTGACGAAATGTATGTGTCGCGGGAGGGGAGTTGTGTATGTGGGGGAGAGGGGGTTGTGTGTGTTAGTGTAGGGAGGAGTTGTTTGTTTATATATGTGTGTGTGTGTGTTTGTATCTGCATATGTTAGTTTGTGTGTGCCCTGAGTTGTCTGTTTATATATTCGTCTGTTTGTGTGTATCAGCATGTGTTAGCGTGTGCATGTATCAGTGTTTGTGCGTATCTATGTGTGTGTGAGTGTAGGAGGAAGGTTTTTGTTTACGTCTGTGTGTGAATGAATGAGGAAGCATGTTTCTGCATGACTGCATGTATGTATTCTTCCTTGATTTTTTTTTTTTCTTCTTCTTGTTCATGTTTATTTTAATCTCCTTGTTTGTCTTGCATTGTGTTTTCAGAACTAATTAGCAGTGTACTCCTTTGTCTGCGTGTTGTTTAATTAGATATCCAGGTCCCTTTTTTTCTAAAATGAATAGATAGATATAATACTTATTTCATGTTTTATTTAGAAATTTATATATTTTTGTTGTCCTTTAGTCTATCTCTCATGTATCGTTTCTTCTGTATTACCTTTTTTCTTTCATTTCTCTTCTTTTTCCGGCATCGTTGTCATCAATGTCATCATCATCATTATAATCATCACTAGTATCATTACCTTCAGAAGCGTCACTATTAGCATCATTATAATTATCATTAACAGTGTTATCATTATCATTATCATGATTATTATCATTATTATCATTACCATCATCTTCAGTCCTTCATTTTCTTATTTTGTCTTCCTCTTCTCTCTCTCTCCTCCCTCTCTTTCTCTTTCTCCTTCATCCTTCTCGCTCTTCTTTCCATCGTTCTTTTTTTCTAAGCCAGAACTTTCTTGTAACGCACGACACTGGAACTCCTCCCGGCTAGGTTTCTTGAAGCTATAATTGCGTTGCGACAAGTTAGACGCTTAATGAAATGCCTGGAGACCATCTTAACCAAATTACTTTACCCTCGGAAGTTCTCGCGCACTTTCTTGGCGCTGAGGGCACGGACGGGCTCGGGCGGACGGACGAATTAGACGGGAGGCTTGGCGACGGGGCTCTCTCGAGGCGTCAATGTCTCATCCAAAGGGCGTGAGAGAGAGAGAGAGAGAGAGAGAGAGAGAGAGAGAGAGAGAGAGAGAGAGAGAGAGAGAGAGAGAGAGATGGGGAAGGAGAAAGAGAGAGAGAGGGGGGGGGAGGGGGGGAGGCAGAAAGTGTAGCAGAATTCTACATAGAGCACGTGACTCGAATGCACACATCGGCGCCACCTATGCATAGACAGCCGACTCCCTCTCTCGCTTCAGTATAAAAGGATAAAAGGGAGCCATCTGACTACTCTCTGACTACTGACTGACTACTCTTCTCTCAGCTTCAGGGATTCACTAAACATGGCCAGGAAGCGTCTTAGCTCTGCCGGGGGTCTGTCCCCGGTCCCCTCGTGACCTTCATGCAAATTTCACATTCATCTTCAGATAAGAACTTGTATATTCACCATTAAATTTCCTCAACGCAACGTACCTTGTCTTTAATGAAGGGAATCTAAATTCATAGCCTTTGCATTAGCCGCACGCGCCGGACTTTCATGTAAATGTACTTGTGTACAGAAAGA
>NC_061826.1:31753013-31768013 GCF_019202785.1 Penaeus chinensis | reverse complement strand
GAGAGAGAGGGAGAGAGAGAGACAGATTTCAATTTCTCTGTGAATTCGACCGTGATATGTTTCGCAGTGAAGATCGGAGGTAACTTGCGAGAAGCCGCTTGTACAGGCAGCTCATTAAGACTGTGGTCTGGAAAGCTCGTACGTATATATGTATACATAGACAGGCAAATTATGTGTGTCTGTGTGTGTGCGTGTGTGTGTGTATGTGTGTGTCTGATGTATGTGTATGTATATGTGTATATATGTGTATGAGCATGTGAATATGCGTGTTTTTTGTATGTGTGCGAGCATGTGAACGTTGTTGTTGTATAGCAGCCATGTTCATAGTCCCCCGCGCGCAAAGCACATGAACCTTCCACGATCGGTATTGCAGAACCCGTGTCCTCGCCAGCAGCGTTGCACAAATTCGTGGCAAATGTCTTGGAATTATTGCAGCAGTCGTGGAAAATCCGTGACACACACAGGAAAATATAAGTTTTTACTATGCCTTCTGTGGTTAACACTTTACATGGGTGTGTCGTGTTGGAAAATGGATATTTATAATCGTTGAATTAACTATTACCGTGCTACTTGTAAATTATAGTTTCTGTTGTTTTGTTGTATTTATTGTTGTCTTTGTTGTTGCTGTTATGGTTGTTATTGTTTTCAACTTTGTCGTTATCATTACTTATACTATTATAATCATTGTTATTATGATTGTGATTATCATGATTATTATGATTATTATTATTATGATCATTATAATTACTATTATTATTATCATTATTATTATTATCATTATTATTGTTGTTTTTGTTATTATTATTATTATTGTTGTTATTGTTATTATTATTATTGTTATTTTACAATTATAATTATCTTTATTATTACTGTTGCTTTTATTATTATCATTATTACTATTGTTATTATAATCATTATTGTATTACTATGGTGTTATTATTATCATTATCACCATTACTGTTGTCATTATTATTATCATTATTATTGATATTTTCATTATCATTATTATTGTTATCGTTATTATTACTGTTGATATCATTATCATCATTATGATTCTCATAATTATTATTCCCTCTCTTAGTCTCTCGCTCTCTCTTTCTCTCTCTCTCTCTCACTCTCTCTCTCTCTCTCATATCCTTCCTTTGCCTCTTTCCCTCTCTCTCAGTCCTAAAACCATTCCTTCATTCACATAATAATATCACAAGAAGTTACCTTGTATACCAAAGAGTGCAATTTCGCGTCAACAGAATCGATGCTTACGGGCCATCATCGGAGAATAGTCCATTCTAAGTTGCTTTGGGACAATAAAGAAACGTGTTTGTTATATAAATGCCCGTCTGTGATATTCCGCGTGATATATCTCTGTTTCATGTTGAATTATTCCAGAACATTTATAAGCAGAGGTTAACTAATTAAAACCACTTTCGATGATGCTATAACAGTTTATCGTAAATGATTATGAGACTTCAGCTATCAGTGATGATGTCTGAATATTTCATGGTAATTATTGGTAATCATAATCAAATACAGATGTTTAATTACATCAGATCATCGTAAATTTCTTTCCTTGTTTATTTGGCAGTTTTTTAATTGTACATGGAGAGAGAGAGAGAGAGAGAGAGAGAGAGAGAGAGAGAGAGAGAGAGAGAGAGAGGGGGGGGGGGGAGAGAGGGGGGGGAGAGGGAGAGAGAGAGAGAGAGAGAGAGAGAGGGAGAGAGAGAGAGAGAGAGAGAGAGAGAGAGAGAGGGAGAGAGAGATAGAGAAGGGAGAGGGCGGGGAAGAAGTGAGAGGGGGGGGGGGGAGGGAAATGGAGAAGACAAGAGAGGTAGATAGATAGATAGACAGATAGATAGATAGATATATAGATATATATATATAGAGAGAGGGGGGGGGCAGAAAAATAGAAAGAGGAAGAAACAGACAAAGAAAGAGACACAAAGGGAGAGAGAGAGAAAAGTTACTTCAAACTAGCTGGTAAGGAATTTCGTCCTAGACTATTCACCTGTTCACATGCAAGACACATTTCCCTCGGTCTTCAAAAAGAGAGAAGGAGAGAAAAAAAAGAAATGGAATCACCGTATATATTCCTTCCCTGAAAATGTCACAGGCAATTTAGCTACAATTGTGACAGAAAAACGGCAGCCGGGATTCAATTTTCGAGTTTCTCCGTCACTCGCGAGGAATTCCACGCAACTTGTTAAACAATTTCCAAGCCCTTTTCGCCAACTCCCTCGATGCTCGTCTGTTTCTGCGTATTCACGGCATCTATTTTCTCGTCATTTATACTCCATTTCATCCCCTCGCCTCTCTCTGTGTATCTCTCTCTCTCTCTCTCTCTCTCTCTCTCTCTCTCTCTCTCTCTCTCTCTCTCTTTCTCTCTCTCTCTCTTTGTCTATCTATCTATCTATCTGTCTGTCTATCTACCTCTATCTATTTACCTATCTATCTTACTATCTCTCTCTCTCTCCATCTATCTATCTCTTTCTCTCTCTCGCATTCTCCTTTCCCTCTCTCGATCTCTCCCTTCCATCCCCTCATCTCCCCCAGCATCTCCCTCTCTCACCCCCCCTCCCCTCCCTCTGCCACTCTCAACAACATTAATACTAAATTGAAACGACTTGAATACAAAAGTACAAGAGCATTTCAGAGAACGAAATTGTGGCACTTACATCCATTGTTTGGAAATTGGCTTTGAAGGAAGACAAGTAACAACCGCGAACGTCTTTTGTTATGAGGACACTGAGGCCGGCAGGGAGGTTGGGGGAGGGGGGGGGGGTAGATAAGTAGATTATCAAATTCATTAATTTTTCATTATCTCCGTGTTACTCTTATTATCATATTCATTATTACTGTGGCCGTTGCTTTTGCTGTTGTTTTTGTTACTGTTGTTGCTGTAATATTAACTTATTCCATTATCATTAACATCATAATATATTATTATTATTAGTAGTAGTAGTAGTAGTAGTATCATTAGCAGTAGTAGTAGTAGTAGTGTTACAATTATTATTAATAATTAATATTAATCATTAATAATATTATTATTATTATTATCACTGTTATTATTGTTATTACTATTGTCATTATTACAAGTACTATTATTATCATTATTTTCTCTTAAAAATTGTCATTACTAGTATTATCATCATCATTGTTATTATAACTACCCTTACTGTTGTTGTTGCAATAATTATTATCATTATTATTATTATTATTATTGTTGTTATTATTATTATTATTATTATTATTATTATCATTATTTTATTATTATTATTATCATTATCATCATTATCATTACTCTTTTCTTTCTATTATCATTTTCATTCTTCTTATTATTATCACTATCATTATTATTGCTATCATTAGTAGTCGTATTGCTGTTTTTGTTTTTCTGTTTTTGTTGTTGTGGTTTTGTTGTTGTCGTTATCTTTTTAATTATCAGTATTATTATATTTTAATTTAATAATAATATTATTATTATTATTATCGATATCATTTTAATTTTTATCATTATAATCATTATTATTATTATCATTATTATCGTTATTATCATGATCATGATGATGATCATCATCATTATTATCATTATTATCATATTATTATTATTATTATTATTACTATTATTATCTTTATCATTATCATTATTATTATTATTACTATTGTTTTGCTGTTGTAATTATTATTATTATCATTATCATTATTATCATTATTATTATTATTATTATTATTATTATTATTATTACAATCATTATCATTATTATCATCATTAATATTATTATTATTATTATTATTATTATTATTATTATTGTTTTAATTATTATTATTATCATTTCTTTCATTACTATTTGTATCATTATCATGATCATCAATATCATTATATCATTTTTTGTATCATTTGCATTACTAATTTTATAATTATTATTATCTTTACTACCATCATTATCAATATCAGTATTATCTTTATATTTGTAATATCTTCATTATTATCATTACTCATATATATTATCTTTACTATTATAATTATTATTTTTTATCATAATTATTATCATGATTCTCATTATCCTAATTAGTTATTATTATCATTATCATCAACATCACCATTATTATCAATATTGTCATTCGTAATATTGTTATTGATATCATCATTATTATCCTTAGCATTATCATTACCACTATCATCATTATCGTCGTTAAGTTTTCCTTATTATTTTCATTAGCATTATTCTCATTGTTGTTATTGTTATTGCTATTATTGTTGATGTTGATGTTACTGTTATCATTATAATTATCAGTTTTACAATCATCATTATAATACTTATCATAAACAATAGCATTATGATTACAATCGTCACTATCATTAATATCATTATCGTTGTCACTTTCACTATCATTATTATTATATTCATTGTCATTTTCACAATTAGTTGTTGCTGCTGTTATCACCATCACCATTATCATTAGCAACATCTCATATCTTCATCATTATTCGTATTAATAAGATTACTATTGTCTGTATCATCATTGCTACTATTATCACCATCATTTTTAATCTTATAACCATTATCGTTATTATTATCATTGTTATTGTTATTGTTATTATTATTTCTGACATCATTATTCTCATCATTATCATAATAGTCATCATTATCATTATCATTATTTCGAATGTCATTATAATCTTTATTATTACTACAGTATTATTAATAGTATTATTACTTTTATTATCATCATTATCATTTTCAGTGTTTTTGTTATCATCATTGATATTATTGTTATCATTTTTGTGAATATTGTTATCATCATTATTATCACTACCATTATTGCCATTATTATCGTTATCATCATTTTCATTATCATTATCATCATGGTGATCATCATCGCCATAATCACTATCATTATATAATCATGTTTTTTCTTGCCATTTTACGCCTTTAAGACCATAACTAAGCTATCATCATTACACGCACACGCATATGCAAATTTCCTGTAGCACGAAGCCAAAATCCCGCAGCCTTCAATCACTCTACGCCAGCTGGACAGCATCTTAACTTGATCAAACATCATTTTGAATATTCAATATCATGCTTGAGCTCCTCGCTGAAATATTGGCAGCCTTCACGCTCTGGCATCCCGTTAATAGGCGATTAAACAACATATCATGGCAAATTAGATTTTGAGGCGCGGGGCTTCACCAACACACTCACTCGTCCGCGGTTGGGATGAGGTTGCGTGGGCTGGGGAGAGGGGTGTGGGGGAGAGGGTTGAGGAGAGGGGTGATGGTGTGGGTTGGGAAGGGTATTGGGGGGAGATGAGCTTGAGGAGAGGGGGGAAGAGGAGAGTGGAAGAGGGGGAGAGAGTGAGTGGGTAGAAATGTAGGAATGGGAGAAGGAGGAAGGGCGTGGTCCGGAGAATGTTCTACAATGGAAGGTGGGTGTGTGTACACATATGTATTTGAGCGTTAAGGCCTGCTAACAAGCGTCCATACTTACAGCACATTTAAACATACACTTTTATATGTAGACTGAAAGATAATTGATATAAGTTTATACATAGACAGATAGTTAATATAAATTCATATATATACAAAGAGATAGTTAATACAAATTCATATGTATATACAGATGTATACACGCATACATAAATATCTATCTACCTATACATATATATATGTTTATGTACATATATACATACACATATATATACATATGCTCCGACTCTCATGGTACCAAGTTCAATTCCGCGCCGCGGCAGTCGTAAAAATGCCTGCGATCTCACGGCGAGAAAACGACATATCGCCTTGAGAAGTCAAACGCAGGTGTCGTAGGAGAAGTCGCCGCCGTGGCACAAGTGTTAGCGCGCCGAAGGTGAGACTGCCAAATATCCTCTCGATAGTAAGGGCTATGTCCTGCAGTGGAATGAAAGGCTGATGGAAAAAAATGTATATGTGTGTGTGTGTATGTGTGTGTGTGTGTGTATGTGTGTGTGTGTGTGTGTGTGTGTGTGTGTGTGAGTGTGTATGTGTGTGTGTGTGTGTGTGTGTGTGTGTGTGTGTGTGTGTGTGTGTGTGTGTGTGTGTGTGTGTGTGTGTGTGTGTGTGTGTGTGTCTTTTGAGGCAAAGAGAGGCGAGAGAGAGAAAGTGCGGTAAAAGGTAAGTGAGGGAAAGAGAAATAGATAGATATATGGATAGAGAGAGAGAGAGAGAGAGAGAGAGAGAGAGAGAGAGAGAGAGGAAAACAGAGCACCAATAAGAGAGACAGAGAATCGAGAAAGAGAAAGAAAGAAAGGAGAGAGAGAAGTAGCACTTTAATCCTGTTTTTGATTTTGGCCTTCGATATACAAGCGGAATCCCAAAGGCTTCCGGGCCCTGAGCAAACGCACCCCGCACCCTATTATCATAAGTAAATACAATGCTAATGCCGAATAAACACTGGAATTAGATTTGTAACAAGAACGCCTACAGGAGCCATAGTTGAGTTGTGGGTTTCAAACCTAATATCTCTACATCATTTTATTTATTCTAAATTACATGAGATTGACTTTAATTATAAATGTCAATAGAGATATGCAAATTCTGTTGACACAGATTTGGATATGAATGTGAATATAATTACGTATATACAATATATGTACATGTATATATACATGAGTGTATATGTATATATATGTATATATATATATATATATATATATATATATATATATATATGTATGTATGTATGTATGAATGTATGTATATCTATTAAATATATATACATATATATGAGTATATATATACATATGTATGTATACATGTGTATGCATATGAACACACATATATATACATATGTGTGTTTATGTATAACTATACATACATACACATATATACATATATACATATATTTATACATACATATATATATGTGTTTATATATACATATATGTATATATACATATATATGTATCTGTGTATAAATATGTATATACATATACATAGTCATATATGTATATACATATATTTATACATACATATATAAGTACATATATATACATATATTTATACATACATATATATATAAATATATATGTATACACATATATACTGTAAACATATATGCTCTACATTTATCTCTCTATCCATATATATATATCATATTAGATATCGAAAAACAAAAATACAACTTCTATTTGCAAAAAATATGCATCTTAGTTAAAATTCGTTGATATTAAAATTGTAATAATGATATATAACCATTATCAAAATACAGAAATGGCTACAACACAATACCACAACATGCCACGCAGTTCAATTATTCTATCCAATCAACCTCAGCTCCTCTAACTCTTTCAGCCCTATTTTGAGAAGAAAACATGGTTCTAAAAAAGAAGGCTTTAAAGCGTGTCCGCCCCTCGGTTAGCGTTACGGAAATAAATGCCTTTCCATATTGAACCTCTACCCCCCCTGACCCCTCCCCCGCGCCAACCTACCCATTAGAACATCATGTGTCATTTTAAACTCTCTAAACAGCTGACTTTAAGACCGTGGCATTATGGCCATTTTGTTCGGCCGCGCTACCTTATCGGGAGGCGGCCGGGTAATTACAGGCAATTAGGGCCGCGCTATCTGTTAATTACTAGGGCGCCGAAGGTGATTATCTTCCCATTATTCAGAGGGTAAAAGAAGAGTGGGTCGGGTGGGGAGGAGACGGACCAAGGGCGAGGGTCGGCAAAGGGTGTTTTCCTCTGGTGGGGAATGGGAGGAAAATCATGGGTTGAATAGGAGGCGAATGCTTCATACAAGGGGGACAGATTGATGGTTGATTCAGGGAGTAGCAAAACAAAAATAGAGGCAGAAAGTGAGTTTGGGAGAGAGAGAGAGAGAGAGAGAGAGAGAGAGAGAGAGAGAGAGAGAGAGAGAGAGAGAGAGAGAGAGAGAGAGAGTTAAAGCAAGATAGAGAAAGGGGGAGTGTGAAAATTCGCGAGAGAGAGAGGGAGAGAGAGAGAGAGAGAGAGCTAGAACAAGATAGAAAAAGGAGGGATATGAAAGTTCGCGCCAGAGAGAGAGAAGTAAAGAGGACGAGAGAGGATTTATATGACAATTTTCTTATTAGTATATTCTTTGGTTGAACTTTGGGGAGTTAATCAGTTGCATCATACCAAAGCCTTTTACATTTTAAAGTTATTTCTCCATCACTTGTGTATATGTGTGTATGTATATTTGTGTGTATGTATATGTATGTATATGTGTGTGTGTGTGTGTGTGTGTGTGTGTGTGTGTGTGTGTGTGTGTGTGTGTGTGTGTGTGTCCAAAATGGTAATCGATTGTTTTCCTGCATCTCACAGGAAGAATATAATACATGTGAGATGCAGGAAAACAATCGATTACCATTTTTGGACACGCTAATCACCTATAACAATGGCACCTTCCACACAAGCATTTACCAAAAGCCAACCTTCACCGGCTTCACTTCCTTAGCCACATCCCATATTTTTACAAAATTAGCAGCATAAAAACTCTAATCACTCGAGCATATAACCTGTGTACCAACCGGTCAACTTTTAATGACGAAATTATTTTTCTTAAAATATTTCTTTACAGCTAATTGATACCCATTGTTCTCATTTGATAAAATTACAAAAACTTGTCTCAGTAAAATATTCTCAAAACAACCCATTGTCCTTACTGTTAAAACAAACCGTAGATACGTTAAACTACCGTACATGGATAGCTTAAGCTTTGAAATCAGGAAGCAACTAAAATCACTGTTACTAAATAATTACCCTCAAATTAAATTCACTTTTGTATTCACTAACACTAACAATATAGCGAAATTTCTAAAACAACCTCACGATGGTTACGACACCGTATCTTAGAACACACAGGCAAATCCTTCAGGATTGGCCTTCCGCTGAGCAAACCATCTTTCTCGGCAATGAGAGAACACTCTCTACTTCACTCATACCCTTTCTCCAACACAGATTTCAGTATTTTATCTTCCCATTCCTCCCGTCCAGACCTTTACATCTCCGAATCCTTACACATACAGAAGATGAAACTAAACAACACAACCACTGCAACAGCCTTTTTCACCCAATAGTCCTTCCCCCTCACCAACACCCACTTTGGTTAGTTTAACTTATTGGTCGTTATAGGTTTTTCCTGTATTTATGTTATTTTTCATTGTATGTCGTCCTTTTTTATGATTTCGTTACGTCTATGTGTATATATTGTTCTTAGCTATTTTTACCTATTTATTCAGAACCCATTTATCCATATCCATAATTGTCCAACTGACTTTTTCAATGGTTTTTTTTTGGCAGTTTACTGATGATGGAGGTCTAGTGTTCACCCTCGAAACGTCTAATAAATATGAAATTCTTCACGACTGTGTTAGTCTACCCTTCTTCTTACTATATATATGCATATACATATATATATGTGCACAAGGTGGCTTGAAATTTTTCATGAAAAAAAACCCATCACTAAAAATCATATGGAAGGATTTTCATTTCAATGCACCTCAACATTCTTGTAACAACATGTTATAACGTATTCAAAGATGAACTTAAATGCTAGTAATAACACATCGCCACCAGTTGGAAGTCAGGCACCATTCAAGCAACATGGAATCCACCAAAATCAAGGCCAGGACAAACATTAAATTCATGGTGAAACTCGGTTGGGAGAATAGGCAAATCACTGATGTTCTGGAACAAGTTTATAGTGACAATCAATAGCCCACAAATGGATAAGTCGGTTCAGAAGTGGAAGAGACGAAAGTGAATGATGAGCCCCGCAGTGGGAGGCCATCAATGTCAGTTTGTGAGGAAAACATTGATGCTGTTTGCTGTTCATGATTGAAAAGGATAGATGAATCAGTAGCAGACACACTCAACATCTCTGTGAGTCCTTGACTCATAATTCTGTTGGAGAGTTTGGGGCTAAGCAAGCTTTCTGCTCAATGGGTCCCTATGCTGTTGCACCCAGATCAGTAGCAAACAAGGGTAGATCTTTCAATGGAAATTTTGAACAAGTGGGATGAGGACTCTGAAGCTTTTCTGCAGAGAATTGTGACGGGATGAAACATGGCAAAAATTCCATCAAAGCAGTGGCTGCCCAGGGGTGGAAGTGGAGCAGTCAAAGCAAAATCTGAGCGTTCAAGAGGTAATGTCATGGCCACTGTCTTCTAGGATGCAGAAGGGATTTTGCTGGTTGAGAGCAAGAAAACAATTACATCTGCTTATTTTGAACGCGTTTTGAGAAAACTGTCCAAAAGAAATCTCAGAAAAACGCCCTGGAAAGCTGCATCAACGTTTTCTTCCACCATGAAAAAGCTCCCGCTCACGGCGCTCGGCAAACAAGAGCTGTGCTACGTGAAAATGGTCCGACATCTACCTTACAGGCCTGATTTAGACCTATCCGATTTCTTTTTGATTCCAATCTTTAAAAAAAAATTGAAAGGTACCAATTTTTCATCGGTTGAAGATGTAAAAAGAGCTTCTCTGACATGGTTCAGATCGCATGACCCTCAATTTTACTCAGACGGACTTAAAGGCTGGTATCAACGTTTGCAGAATTGTATTGACCTTCATGGAGCATATACTGAAAAATAAACATCATAAATTAAATCGTTTTTTCTTACTGTCCTTTTCCCACGAACTTTTTGAAGCCCCCTTGTGTGTGTGTGTGTGTGTGTGTGTGTGTGTGTGTGTGTGTGTGTGTGTGTGTGTGTGTGTGTGTGTGTGTGTGTGTGTGTCAATATAAATGTTTATGTAAATATATAGATAGATGGACATACAAAAATACATACAGATAGGCATATAGATAGATATAGATACAGATGCAGACATTTTCACATACCGACGGGAAGAAAAACAGGTCGCATCGAAATTAATATAAAAGCGAAAGTAAATTTCCGATACCACGTCGAAGGCAAGAAAACTTCCCTGTGCAAGTTTCGAACGCGGAGGAATGTTGTCGTTGAGCGGGAGTTTCGGCTGTGCATAACGGCGGCCGCGGGAACCGAGCGAATCTATCTCGAAGGCCTTCGTGACTGAGAACCGAGCTTGTGCATCACGTCAGGTATTGCCAAAGAGGAGAAATTTCGACCAGCAATGTAGATAGAAAAACACGCATTCTCACATATATGCAGATATATACACGCGGACACACGCACATACGAACATACATGATTCTTTTTGTTGCATCCAGAAACCCTTAACACTTTGATGCATTATATGATGTAGTTCTTATAAAACGTGGTATTATAGCAGTTTCTTCTGACATACAAAGTTTTGAAAAATTGAGTTATCTTTTTTTTTAGAATTTCACATAATAAAGCCACTAGGTAAAAAGCATTAAACTAATTAATATGCGGGTAAGCTTTTTAATTAAGTGGAGCTCGTTCGTGGTGAATACGACAAGATGCAAAACTTAAATTAACGCATTTCTTCTTTCATTGTGAATAACAATGGATGTAATATGAAAAGGAAAAACACATGCTTTGTCTTAGAAATACATTTGAAAGTTTCCACAGACTTGCAAAGCGAAGGGTGGTGTGTGTGTGTGTGAGTTGCAGAGTTGTCAGGGACGTTTTTTTTTTTTTTTTTTAATTTCCTCAATATTTTGCGCATAATCAAAAATGATACCAGCATATTAATTGCTTTAACGTTTTTTTCTATTTACTTTATGATGTGAAATTAAATGAAATAACCTTTTTTTCAAAACTGAAAAATATTGCGCTCCGATTATCTGGGCGGAGCGCATCACACTGTATCAAGGCAGAAAGACGGAATGATGTTTCATCAGGGTTCCAATAATGTTCGCGTAAAGGGCAAACATGATTGAGGATGGATTAAAGTGTATCAAAGTGTTAAGGGTTTCAGAGATGCTTAGACAGTTTAATAATGGAATATAAGAGAAACCTTTTAATGACACCACATTTGTTTTTTAAATACGAAGCGCAAACTTCCTATTTATCTAATTTACAGTGACAACAAAACCGCGTTGAAAATTGTTATCACGATTCTCGCTGACCTTGAAAAAACTACCCTACCCGTGGCCCGCAATCACACACGAGAAAGAGCTCTCACGGAAAACTTGAATATAAACTGATATTACTAATATTTCATTTCTGTTTGTCTCTTTTGGTTAAATTACCGATAAAATTTAAAGGTTCCTTGATGCCATTTATATAGCTTCACTATACTAACACAGATACATGATGTGATACTACCGCATATTTGTATGTATTTTTTTTTCAGTAGCAAACGTTTCTTTACTACGTTAAACACGCACACGCACACACATACACACTCACACATATATATCATGGTCCTGAGTTCAATTCCCCGTCGCGGCAGTCATAAAAATGCCTGCGCTGTTGAAAAAATATATATACGTACATATATACGTACATATATGTATGTATATACATATGAACATATATATGCACACCCACACACACATACACACACACATATATATATATATATATATATATATATATATATATATATATATATATATATATATATATATATATATATGCCTATATATGTATTTATTTATATATAAGTATCTATATATTTATACGTGTGTGTATGTATGTGTGTATGTATGTATGTATGTATGTATGTATGTATGTATATATATATATATATATATATATATATATATATATATATAGTGTGTGTGTGTGTGCATACACATATATGTGTATATATGAAAATGTGTGTGTGTATGTGTAAGTATATGTATATATATATATATATATATATATATATATATATATATATATGTGTGTGTGTGTGTGTGTGTGTGTCTGTGTGTGTATATTCATACACATATATGTGTATATATAAAAATATGTGTGTATATAGTTATGTATGTGTGTATGTGATATATATATATACATATTTATATATATATATATATATATATATAAACATTTATATATATACACATGTGTGTATATGTATATATGTATATATAGTAAATATATGTGTCTATACACATACATATTAATATATGTATATATGCATATATAAATATATGTATATATGTATATATAAATATATGTATATATGTATATATAAATATATGTATATATGTATATATAAATATACATATATATACGTATATTATACATATACATGTGTATGTAATTATATACATATATACATATGTGAGTATATATATATGTATATATAGTAAATATGACTGCCGCGATGGTCCAGTGGTTAGAGCAATGGACTCCGACACTCGTTCAATTTCTCGCCGCGGCAGTCGTAAAAATGCCTGCGCTCTGACTGCTGGCTCGAGCCCGAGAAAATAACATATCGCCTTGAGAAGTCAAACGCAGGTGTCGTAGAACCGCAGTTGATTAGGAAAGGCATCCAATCAGGCATGGATGGCACTGCCATATAACCTCACAATAGTGAATTAAGAGAGGCCTATATCTTGCAGTGAAATGAATGGCTGTTGAAAAAATATATATATAGTAAATATATATGTGTACAAATATATATATATATGTATATATATATATATATATATATATATATATATATATATATAGCAGATGGTGCATGTGAATTTCAAGCAAGAGCAGAGAATGCACTCATTGTTGAACCACGCGATGCTGAGCAGAACCACATCACAGTCAATGGTCAAGGATCACCTGTCTAGTATAGACACTGCTACTGGAGAGAAGCAATAGGAACATACTTCAGTACCTCTCCCTAGTCAGTCAGTGATCAGGATCACAAACTAACACTCGGAAAAGCGTGAAGGATCTTGCCACTTGGCGACAATTGCTGGAACATCAGCAACAGAATGCCTGCGTTGCGCGTGTGTGTATGTGCGCGTGTATGTGTGTGTGTGTGTGTGTGTGTGTGTGTGTGTGTGTGTGTGTGTGTGCACTCATTTCCCCTTAAAAAAATCATATTCCATACAAACCGAAAAGCTCAATTGTGTTCCTTCAGCTGGGATGGCACTTTTAAGCAACAAATACTTACAACTGTTCCACGTTAATATAAATTGTATATGCTATCTACAAAGGATTTCTTTATTACTATAGCTAAATTAATACAAGATGATATATCACAGCTGTATAAGAATCTGAAGAGATTTCATAAAACTGAGAAATACCACATCTCTTTCAAGATTTCGAAAGGTCTCTCTGATAATTTCCTTTCATATCGTTTATCGCATAACCAAGTAACCTGACCGTATTCGTTGGCTTCCATTAAGTGAAATCTATGAGAAGGTTCACGGGCGTCCGGGGCGATTCCTTCCCTCCTTCCGGCGTTCCTTCCTACGTTCATTCCTTCCCTCGTTCGTTTCTTCGTTATTTCCCTCCCTCCTTTAGCCTCTTCGTTTCTTCCCGCATTGTTTCGTTCGGGTTTCTCTTCGTCCCTCCTTTGGTCTTTAGTTCTATACTTCCATCTTGTCCGTACACAAAAAGAATCTCTTTTGATCCTTTCCAGATTACACGAAGCCCCCCCCCCCCCCCCCCCACCCCCCGCCCTGGAAACCGCCGCGTTCCTGGCCGCCGGTCTCCTTCCCCGCGCCTCTCGCCTCGGCCTCCGTTTCACCTCCCCGTAAAGCGCGCAAATTGGAGTTCCTTTTACTATCGCGGTAATGGGCTGGCGCGCGGTCATCGCCGGGCCATGGCAACTTTTGATGGTTGCAACTATTTGTTTTTTCGCCGGGAAATTTGCACATAAAAGCCCGCCGAGCGCCATAAACGCGGCCGTTATCTCCGCATTGAGCGGCGGGAGAGAGTCGCCCGGACGCGGCGGCGGGACGCGAATCGCTGCTGCTTTTACGACGCCAGACGAGCAGACCCGCTGCCTCGCCGCTCGCCTCTGCTTCTGCTTGCCTTCTGCTTCCTCCCTTTGCCGTGGATCCTTCTCCTTAGACGCTGCAGCGGTTAGTGCCGAGTAGCCGCTGCTTTTGCTACTTTTTGGCTACTTTCTTTTCTCCTATTTTTTTCTCCTCTTCCTCTTCCTCCCCTTTCTCTT